>NW_007727013.1:295664-349658 GCF_000696425.1 Galeopterus variegatus
AAAAAAATTGTTACACGTGGTGGAAAGAGTGCCAGGACGGACCCACAGCCAATGATTAGGTTGAATGGTGGGACAAAGGGTACTCACCTGAGTAATAGATCCTTCATCTTACGAATAGGGATCTGTGGGGGGAGGGAAACCAAGAAAGCAAAGGAAACTCTTCCTCTCCTGACATACTCTGCTCTTTCCTGACTGCCTGAGTGTTAGGAAAAGTTTGTTTTATTTTTTCAAATAAAAACATTTTTATTGAGCATCCTATATGCCAGATATTATACTGGGCCAAGGGATATAATGAACAAAACTGAAAGATCCCTGCCCTCAGGGAACAAATATTTTAGTGGGAAGGATAGACAATTTGATAAAATAATTACAAGCAGAAGCTTATGAGATTATAGGAGCACCTGACTCCGATTTGGGGTATCAAGGAAGGCTTCCCAGAAGAAGTGACATCTAACCTAATACCTAAAAGATGAATAACAATTATTTTGCCAGGTGAAGGGGTCAGGGGATCAACAGGAGGAAGGGTACTTTCCAAGCAGGAGAATCTGCATGGACAAGGTCCCCAGGACGTGAGGCCTCAGTTTGGTGGGACAGGGAGAGAATGTGATGGATTCCTTTTGGAGACATCGACTGATGTGTCTGTGAGATGCAGGTTGTCCTGTAGACAGTGGGGAGAGTGCTGTGCAGCTCAGGAGGGAGGTCTGCGCTGAGAGCACAGACAGGGGAGTCATCAGCAAGTTGAGAGTGGGAGTGGACCAAGTTACCCAAGGAGAGTGGGACCCAAGATGCCAAGGAAAAGAGAGTCCAGAAGCAGGAAGAGGTCGCCAGATCAAGGGGTTTGGGGAGGTCATGGAAGCCAAGAACAGAAGCTTCCTTTGGGCAAGAGCAGTTTCATAACAGGGAAAAGAGCAGAAGAGAGGAAGGGGGTTAAGCAGAGTGTGCAAAACAAAGGGGTGAAGCAATCTTCCAAGAAGTTTGGCTGAGAGACAGGGCAATGTGGGAGTGTGAGGGAAATTTAGGGAGAATGTTCTTTGCTTTCAGCTGGCAGAAGGAGGGCTGAGCCCCACATGGAAGGTTGGGGGAGAGATGGGAGCACGTGGGTCGGTTTGGAGAGCTGGCGGAGTTGGTGGCAGGAGCTGAGGATGTTCTTATGGGGTTTTTTCCATGTGCAGGGAGGCAAAGTTGTCCTTTGAGAGGGAGGGTAGGAGAGAGGACTGGAGGCTTGAGGAGAGTGGAGGACTCTGTGCACCTCTTTCTTTATCCTCCAGGGTCAAGTGCTGCCTTACTCTTCAAGCTGCGTACTCCCATCTGCCTATCACTTAGCACGCTTTATAGATCATTGACATTTCTATCCCTCAATCTAGCTGACTAGGTGTCAGAAGGGAAGCAACCTGATTAAACGCATTATGCCAAGGTTGTTCTGGATAACTGATGGCTCATGACCCTATCTGAGGCAATTGCATTTCTGTGGAAAGGATTTTGTTCACCTAAATAAACCTCTAATTCAAGGTTTTTCAAAGAGAGAAACAAATGGATAGTTTTAGGCCGTAGGCAAGGATAACTCTCTGGAGTCTGCTTCTGAGGGGACCTTTTATCTACAAAGTGATCCAAAGGACAAATGCCAAGGAAACAGGAAGGTCTACAGACCTTCAAGTGCAGAGGAGACCTGGTGCAGTCAACTTTATGATGTGGATGCAACAAGACACCCAGAGCAAATTTTTGCACGCTCTCTCAGCTCCAGCTGTCCCAGGCACTGGAATAGCCCATAATCTAGAGATCCTGGCTCCTTGAAACAACCAACACAGCAAAAGCCCATAGCCAGGTTCAGCCTGGCCTCCACCACAGCACATCAGCTTCCAATGTGTTAAGTCCCCATATTGTAGCACACATATGGTATAAAGAAATGCATCACTTACAATTGGAATTGATCTTGCAGATGGTGTCTACTGATGGTGATGGTAACAATTTGTAATAGGTCAGCACTAAAGAACACTTTATCTTATCATCTGTTAATGCATACTGGGACATTGGAAGTATTAAAATATGTTTAGGATAGAAAATCCTTATACCTAGCTGTGAGCTGTACACAAAATGTGTAAGAGTATATATGCATGCTTTCTGTTCCCTTGGGACCTGGGGTGCACTAACACCCATAGAAATTCTCCCTTTAACAACCTTGAACTCTACCAGCTTATGTGCCCAGACTCAGAGAAGAGGATCATAGCATTTTGAATCAGAAATCATTTTTTAAAATATTTATTGATTTTTATTGTTAAAGAAAAAAATACTCATTGTAGGGAGATTAGAAAGCAGAAAAAGGCCCAAAGGCAAAATAAATGTGACCTGTAAACCAAATTCCCAGAAATAACTACACAGATTTATTTTGATCCATTTTACTTTAGTCTTTTACCTCTCTCTGTTTCTTTCTGTCTCTGTCTCTCTGCCTCTGTCTCCGTCTCTGTGTCTGTCTGTCTCTCTTTCCTTAGGAATCATATTGCTATACAATTTTGTATGTTGCCTTTTTCCCTATACTAAATCAGGAAATGTAAAAGCAGGAACAGAACCTTTTTATTTCCACTTTTCTCCTTTATTTCTGTCTATATCTTTCCTTCCTCCTTTGCCAGTATTCCTTCATTTTGGAGTATTTCCATTTTTATCAAAGTTCAATCCAAAATGTAAAACAATTTATGCTTTTTGAGTTTTATTTCCTCCCTACACTTGTTAAAATAGACCAGTAAAAGAAAAGCTTTCCAGATCATGATAGATCCACCTCCAACTATATAACTGGTTCAATTTAGAGTCTTAGGATAATGATCTGCCACCATATGTGGGTTATAACTTGAGGTTTTCTTAAAAATGTGCCTTGGATTAACTGACTATGCCACAGTGCCAAGTAGCTGGCTTGTTTCTAAAATATTAAATGCCTGACATTTGCTTAATGCAGTGGGTAGAGCTTTCTGATAAGGCACATGAAATAACCAATTAGGGATGGGACTTCAGGTGTGGTCTCTCCCCCATAGAGGTGTTGTGCTCTTTGTTCAAAAAGCTTTCCTCCAAGGGAGGCATAATGCCTTAGAAAGCAATTATCTTATTTAAGCCTACACTTGTCTGGGGAGCTGAGGTCAGCCACAAAGCCATTGGAAAAAGGAGCTATCTGCCATACAAAGCAGCTTCTTGCAGGGGGGTGGGGGGTGTCAGTTTGAACAACTTTGCTTTTGAATTGAATGACCTCCTGAGACCACGAGCCTGGTAAGATGAAACACAGAGCAAACCTCAGGACGTGGCCGCCCCGCTCTCTTCCAATCACTCCCATTTCAAAACAAAAACAAAAACAGAAATACTTTAAACTTAGCTTTCCAAAGCCGATGCCCTCCCCCAAAACTTCTGTTACTGCTTTTGCTTGGATTATTTTCATTTGGGTTGTGTTTTTCTGACCGAAGTCCAGGCCCCTGTCTTTGTGTATTTGTAAAGTGCCATGTCTACTTACTAGTCTTTAGAAACTACAGACAATAACAGGAATGCAAGAGAAACTGGCAGCTAAAACCTTGCAACTTTTCTGAACCAGTGCTCTGCCCAAGAACCAGAATGGAATATTTTCATAAGGCAATTTTGAAATAGCCTAACCCCAAGAAACTAAATTAAGCCTACATTAGCTGTGTTTAGACCAACATGCCGTGTTGGTGCGATGTTTCTGCCATTCGCATGGTTAGCCATGATGCCACGTTAACAAGCTGTCGCTTTGCAGTAGTTTGAAGGGGCGCACATCCTTTCCAGTGACTGAGCCTCACGACAATTTCATGACAATGATGATTGAGTTTAGACTCCACGCTGCCCTCTGTCCTTTTTGTGCCAACCTCCCAGAGCTCTGGAGGCTCCTCAGGCATGATGGTTTTCTTCTTGTGACACGTATCTGGCTGTGCTCAGCTTGCAAAATTTAGGAACCACAGAAAAAGAGAGCCCAGCATTGGAGAGACACAGAAATGTGAATGTTTGGATTCAGCCGAGAGGCACGATGAGGACAGGTCAGCACAGCAAAAACAAAATGAAGCAGAGGCAAAGCAGAAATGTTTTCTCCCCTCCCTCCCTCCCTTCCTGTCGGCCTCTCTTTCTTTCCTCTCCCTCCTCCTCCTTCCTTGTAGTAAATTGTCACCTCCTCACTTTTACTATAGACATGATTTCAAAAAGGCAGAAATAACTCAAAAATAACATTTGAGATCTTAATGTCATGAATCCAACCCAGTTTAGGAGGCAATTCATACATGAGATGTGGGTTGGATGACAGAACAGACCTTGAAGGCATCTGTACCAAACGTCCCCTCTCCCAGAACACGGTGATGGCATTAGAGTCTGTGGGGGAGCAGAGCGGACCTGCTAACAGAACTCTGCAGGCTGAGGGTGTTGTCAGGGCTCCGACTCAAGGTCAACGTCACTCCCTTCTCTCATTGCCACGCCCTCATGGCACACCCAAAAGGGGCTGGCACTGCCCTGAAATGAGCTGGCAGCTTCTGGGCAGTTCTGTCACTAGGGTGCTAGACCAGGCCCAGTTAAGGCACAATGAGGCCAGGAAACTTTTAGCTGCAAGCAGAAGTGTACCGAATTCAATGACCCAGGCAGCAGCGAGGCCATTGCACCAGAGCTCTAAAACTAAATGTTCCCACACCGAACACTGCTGTCTTTTTCTTTAAAGCAGCCCTGGAAAATCACAGGCAGAGCCCAGTCAGAATATAAACTTTTTAATTTTTCATTTTGGGGATCAATAACTGAAATATTTAATAAAATGCAAACCTCACAAAAATAAGATTTGGAAACTTACAGTTAGGTTTTCATCATAGGTTTGTTTCCAAGTGTACATTGTTGAGGAAAAGCAGTTAAAATATAAGTTTTAAAACAATTGTTACTATTATAAGAGGATTTTTATGAGAACGTTGTTCAATGTAGTCACATTTCATTTCTAAAAATAGACAAATAACAAATGACTCACAGATGTTGATTTATAAGAAAAATAGTGAACTATACAAACTGAAATGTGTTTGAAGGAAGGATAGAAGTCCTTATGAGAAACCATTCCATAAAAAGCACCTCCTTCTCCCTGACTTCCCAGGAAATTCCAAGTCCCAACTGGTCCTGTAGTACCTGGGTATGAGGGTCACATTGGCCCCTTCGTAAGGCAAGCCCTGAGAGCTGGGGCTCCAGACAGTCGCTGCTGACATCAGAGTCCCGCATAGTGCTCTCTGACAGGATTGAGCCCTGGGACAGGTGAATTTCCTGAGGTGGCAATTCTCAATAGTCTGTATCAGAATCACCTGGAATGCTAGTTAAATGCCAATTCCTGGCCCCCACCCCTAGAAACTCAGATTCAGTATATCTAGAGTGAAGCCCAGAAATCTGCACATTAAACCTGCATTCTGGATCATTCTGCTGTAGATGGAACATGGACCATACTTTAAGAAACACTCCTCTGAGGGATACCATTAAAATCCTCATTTTCCCACTCTTAGAATCCTGCTTGCAGTTGGGGTTTATCTGGTGCACCCAGTGGTTTTTGTTAATACCTGGGGAACCCCTAATACCCAAGTTTTTGAGAGTCACAGAAAGAGAAATTAGAAATGACTGAGCCCACATTTTGGATTGAGACTGTAAGTTGTTTACCGTACAATTAACAAGCATAATTATATAGATTAGACTGCCATTAATAGAGGGTATGCTTCTGGAAATATAGCCCAAGCCCTGCTATACTGTATTAACATTAAAATATTCCTGTGCCTCCTGACTCAGCCCTATCCCTAGTGGTCTGTCTCTTGGAGATTGAACTTCCTGCCCCACTGAAGGAGGCCTTGGCAATGTAACTTGTTTTGGCCAATGAAACGTGAGCAGGAAGTGGAGATGCTGCTGTGAGCAGATGCTTTAAGAGCCATGCTGTGGTTCCACCCTCTCTCTTCCCTCCACCACGAGAATAGCATGTCCCAGACAGGAGCTACTCCTTCAGTCTGGACCTGAATGGGGAGGACAAGGTGCAGAGCTCCAGCAGAATCTGCAGCAGCCAGGGGTGAGAGATGAACCTTGCCTGCTGCACATCCCTGAGACTGCAGGGTTGTCTGACACCACTGCATAACGTAGCAAATCCAGCCAGCTATTACAGCTTCTCATCAGAACTGGTGAAATACTAAGCCAGGCGTGGCTAAGAAAAATGTCTTGGTCCTGTTTCTGTCTGGAATTTTCTTCTGTCATCTGAATTCTTTGTGTTCCACACCAGTGTGTGCTTCCTTTTAATTGCATATTTAATATTAACTGAAGAAAATTACAAGTCATCTTGTAAATGTTCAACATTCACGGTTGAAATACCTAAACTTCATCAACTATATCTCTATAAGTTAATTCTTAATAACATAGAACTTAGGACGTTCCCTCCCCTTTCAATATACATTGCAGAGTGGCTTGCCACCAAAGACTGATTAGCAGGACCACAATCTGTATGTGTGGTATTGCAGCTTCTTGTCCAACTTTCTGCTCGAAACATGCTATAATCTGTCTTATGTTTCCCCATGAAGTGATGGTGGTGAGAAATGGTGTTTATTTGCCTCTACTTTGTGGTGGTAGAAAAGAATTTTCCCACTTGAGACCACACTTTTGGAGCTCTACTATGGGCTCCATGATATTTCCTGTGTAACATTATCACATATCTTTATGGAAACTGGGGTTTTATTGCTTAACCATTTCATGCCCCCCACCGTGTCAAGCCAGTGACTATACATCACTGTCAGAACATGCTTGTGAGTTCAGACGAGTGGGAGAGAAAGGGGTGGGCTGTCACTAGCTCACTGAGGACTTCCTACAACCCATCTGAGCTCCACGGCCATTGGTAGTGAGTGGCTCACTTTTCTGTTAATCACACCTAGACTTTTACCATGTCAACTTCCAAGTTTTCTGTGTTACCTGGACTAACACCCTGGAGCTAGTTTAAGCACAAAGAACAAAACTTATTCAAAGATAAAGAGGTTTGCAGGTTGGTCTGGAAAGACTAGTAGAAGGAACTAGAGAATCCATGGGAGCCATCCTAAGTTCTCCATTCCAGATCTCTCTCTCCAAGTCTCCTTGGTCTCCACAGACTGCCTTCCTCCCTCCCCAGTCTCCTCGATGGGATGAGGCTGCTCACAGCTGCAGAGCCCACATATTATAATACCAGCCTCAAGCACAGGAGGAATCTCTCCATTAGTCTCACTTCCCAATAGCATCGATTCAACAAATACTTACTGAACACTTAGTATGTTCCAGGCATTGTTGTAGGTGCTCAGGATACATGAAGGAATGAAGAAGTGTCCTGTGGGGTGGGAGATGGGGGCCAGAATTATGTTGCATAAACATGGTTACAGGAGCCCAACACTATAGATCTTATCAGAGGCCTCAGGAAGAAGGGTCATTGTCAGCTGGGCAGATACCCCAAGAAGTGGCACTTATACAACCAAAAAAAAAATGCCAGTTGGGAAAATTCTACCTTTTTAGTTCCCCGACATGGGCACGATCTCATAAAGTATTTTTCATTCAAGTTTCTTCAGTGCACTATGAGCCGATGTTATCGTTCACTAGTTGTCTTTACTTAGAGCCAGGTCAGTGGCTTGTGCTGAAATAGGAGGTGCTCAATCCCCCTGGGCTCAGGTTTCAGGCCACTCCTCTGGGCCTCAAACCACACTTCTAGGACACAAGCCCCACTTCTGAGTCCTGGCCTATAGCACCTATTTTTGGCACCAGCAAGTAGAGACTGAGACCACAGCGGGCAGATTTAGGTAATCTCACTGGCTGAGCATGCTCAGTAAAAAGGAGTTGGTCCCTTGAATGGCCTCCCACTGGAGGCACTAGAGAGCACCTAGAATATCATAAGTGTATTCAGTGCATGTGATGGAATCTGACCAATGAGCATGCTCCAAAGAGACCAACTGAGCATGTACAAGGCTATGTTACATAACTGAGAACCACCCCCTTAGTTGAATATTCATTAGATAGCATGAATATGTATAGATAGTGAAGCTAGAAAAGCTGAATCCAGGAAGAAGGTGGGACTGTTGCGCTCTCTCTCTGAAGCTAGCCTACACTTCACCTTTGGGGTGTGTATATCTACTTTTTGTGTTAAAGTTGTCTTTAGCAGGCTGCTGTTCACTCTGGAACCAGTCTGCACTTTATCCGTAAAGCATGTATTTCTTACTTTTGTATTAAACCTGGTGCAGCTGCCACTCAATCTTTGAGGCTAGGTCGCACTTTCCCTGTGAAGTCTGTATTACTTATTTTTTACATTAAACCTGTTTCCACTTTCTACCGTGAGTCTGCTCTTGAATTCTTTCCTGTGGCAAAGTCAAGAACCTGGCAAAGGATGGGGTGAGTTGGGGCCAGCTAGCAGACCTGCCCAGACCCTCTCCTCTGGTATCAATGCTATTCACTTCATTTCACAGAAAAACAAAAACAAAAACAAAAACAAAAAAACAGGGCAATACAAGAGAAGGAGTTAGATGAAGTCCCTGTTGCTTGGGCAGGCCAGCTAGCAGACCTGCCCAGACCCTCTCCTCTGGTATCAATGCTATTCACTTCATTTCACAGAAAAACAAAAACAAAAGCAAAAACAAAAAAACAGGGCAATACAAGAGAAGGAGTTAGATGAAGTCCCTGTTGCTTGGGCACCGTTCCTTAGAATTCTTTCAAAACTGACAATTCTGAAAATATGTTCAAACGACCACTAGAGTTTTCTGGAATGAATTAATAGTTTTCTCATTGCACTTCTGAAAGCTGTATAACTCTCGTGACACATTCTATTCAGGTGTGTTTGGGAAGAGATGTGGTATTGCTCAAGCGGGCCCTGGGCCACTGCTCTAAACCTTACTTCTGCTGCTTCCAAGTGTGCACCAGGCCTCCTGTTGGAGATTTATAAAGCTATGGTATGAATAGCTATTTTGTAAGTGAAAATAAGCATTTGACTTTGACTTTGGTATGTTGAAAACAACCAGACACAGAGCAAGGCTAGCCCTGAATGGAGCAGCTCCAGCCCTGCTGGGGAGATGCAGGCTAGATCTAGAAACTAGGTATTTACCCGACCCTGCCACAAAAATTGCTGAGAAATCCTGGAAACTCACTTTACTGGAACATGCTGTGCCTTCCCCACAAAGAGGGCAGTTCCATTTAGAGAAAGAAGAAAACAGTTTCGAGTGGTAAATACTGGTCCGATGAAGAGTAAGGATTGCTTCCCCCATGTTCCCATAGATGCACACTAACCCAGCCACCCTCAGAAGGTTTGTGAGCCTAAAAAAGTGACTTCACAGGGCCTTAAATGAATGATTTCAAGGGAAGGAAGAGGGAAATTCAGGCAAAGATGACCCAAGCAAGACCTGGAGGCAAGAGTGAACACCGGCTGTCTGAGAGGCTGCAAGTCATTTGACACTGACACTGTGAGGCAGGGAGCATGAGCAATGAGGCTGGGCAGTGTCAGTTTAAGGAACTCGACTTTGTTCTGTAGGTATGGGGAGCCATTGAATGGCCAGATTTGGATTTTGGCTGTTGCTGGAAAACAATTCTCCCTGGTTTTCTCAATTTTCTGCATGTCTTCTGAGTGAGGTACTAACTGCCCTTCCATTCTGGATTACTTTTACAAAGATGTTTATATAGCAAGCACCCTTGAAAGACACAGAGAGAGTGATCCCCTTTGGAGCTAAGGGTGGAAAGCTCTGCTTGGAGCCCATTATAAAAGATTCAGGTTCCCTGAGCTTGGGGTTTCTCGGCTGAGACAGAACTCCACTGCACGTGTAGTGTCTATCTGGCTCACTCCATGTTGCTCCTGGGGGACTCAGGGAGCAAGGGGAACAGAGGCAAACATGAAATTCATGCTGTTTGCTATGCTGGGAGTTATAAAGTCTTTTGTCTCCGACCCAGGAGTCTTGTGTATTCTGTCAACATCCACAAAGCTGACAGCATCCAGGCTAATTTGTTAGCTTGAAAGCAGGGTAAGATCTGAGACCCTTCATAGTTCTTGTCAGCTGTATGTAGTCTGGAGGCTGTTGCAGTGGTCCAGGTAAGAGATGGTAAGTTTGTTAACTAGAGCTGTGGAAGGAAGTATAGAGAAGAGACAATAGATTCCGGAAACATTTAGAAAGTGAAATTGACGGAACTTGTGATGGTTTGGGTGGGAGAGTTGGTGAAGGAGAATTGTCACAGATGATCCCAAGGTCTAGACTGGCTGTTTGCGTCATTGGTAGGGCTTCTAACTGAGGTAGGATTAGAGAAAGAGTCTGGCTTGGGAACAGAATGAAGAGTTTAGCTTTAGACATGTTTCCTTTAAGGTGTTGATGGGACATGCAAGAGGAGATGACCTGAACACAGCTTAACTGTAAGTGACTGATGTTCAGAGGGAGAGGTCCAGACTGTGAGCAAGACCTGGGAAGCCTCAGCTTATCGGTGATGTGGTAGCCAGCCTCCAAGATGGCTCCTCATGATCCCTGCCTCCTGGTATCCACGCCCTGTGTGGTCTCTCCTACATCACATCGGAGTTGGTCTGCATGATCGATAGGCTGTAGAAGTGATGGTATATGACTGCCAAGGTTAGGTCAGAAAAGACATTGTGGTGTATGCCTTGGTCTCTCTCTTGGATTGCTTGCTGTGGAGAAAACTGGCTGCCATGTAGTGGGGACACTTAAGCCACCTTATGGAGAGTTCCGTGTGAATGAGCTGTAGCAGAAGCAGACCCTCCAGCCCCAGCCAACACCGGAGATGACTGGGGTTCTGGCTGACACCTTGATTGCCACCTCATGAGAAATTCTGAGGCAGAACTGCCCAGTGTACCCACTCCCAGATTCCTGACTCTTAGAAAGAAACTATGTGAGATAATAAATGCTTGTTGTTTTAAGCTGCTAAGTTTTGGGGTAATTCATCATGTAGTAATAGATAATATAGGTGGCAACAGAAATGCGACCTCCCTCCACCCCTTTCACTCTCAGCAGGTGATCTGCACCCCCACCTTCACAGAGACAAAGATGCCAGCAGGCTGTAACTCTCTTCACCTCCCACTCCATTACTCCCCACCTGTGACCTTACAGCTCTACCCCTATGAACTCACCTGTCTTTGCAGCAAAATGATGGCTCTTCAACCTTACTCTATGTGTTAGTTTCCTAGGGCTGCCATAACAAAGCACCACAAACTGAGGTGGCTTAAAACAACAAAAAGTTATTCTCTCACAGTTTGAGAGGCTAGAGGTCTGAAATTAAGGTGTCAGCAGGGTCATGCTCTCTCTGAAGGATCTAGAGAAGAATCTGCTCTATATGCCTTTCTTAGCTTTAGCTTTGGTGTTTGGCAGCAGTGTTCCTTGAATTGCAGCTGCATAACTGCCTCTATCTGCGCACGACATTCTTCCCTCTGCATCTGATTCTTTTCCTCTTCTTATAAGGACACCAGTCATATTTGATTAAGGCCCTGCCCTACTCCAGTATAGCCTCTTCTTAATTTACATCTTAATTTAATTACATCTGCAATGTACTTCCAGCTGAGGTCCCATTCTGCGGTTCCATGGTTAGGACTTTAACGTATCTTTTGGGGGGCACAATTCATTCTGTAACACTTTACACTGGAGAGCTGGCATGCCCTTCCTGATACTTGTCTTAGTGGCTTTCCTACAGTGACATTTGGCATTGCTGACCACATTCCCCTCAGAATTCTCCCTCTCTTGGCTTTTAGAGCACCACTCTTTCAATTCTCCTACTGACCTAACCATGCCTCAGTGTCCTCCACTGGCTCATCCTCTTCCACCCATCTCTACTCCTGGGTTCCTTGGAGTTCTGTATTTGTCTGCCTTTTCTTCTAAAGCTACATCCTATGACTGGCTGATCTCAATAATACACATGGCTTTAAAGTACACCTGAATACTTATGACTTTCAAACCTCTATGTTTAGACCACACAATGACTTTGAGTCCTAGACCCATGTATCCAAATGCCAGCTACACAGAAGAACCTCAGATCCCACCTGTCCCAAACTGACCAAAGTCTAGATTTTCCCTCCATACCTACTTTCCCTCTTGTAATTCTTTGTCTGTTAACTTCTCCCCTCCACTGCCCCTAAATGAAATGTCTGGGACTCATTTACACTTTTCCCAACCCACGCCTGAGTCTTGTCAATCCTATATCCAAAAGAACTCTTGGACCTGGTCCCTCTACATCACAGCTTACCTGATTTGGGTCTTCATTGTCTCTCATTAGACCAAAGCTACACTCCCCTCACTAGTCTTCCCTGCTGCTGTGCTCTGCCTGCCACTCAATCTTCCATGCTGCTCTTTTTATAACTGACCTAACCTAATCTTATCACTCTCTTGCTTAAAACCCCTCAATAGCTCTTCTTTACCTTCAAGATAAAATCCAAGATTTTCGCTATGGCCCACAAGGCCCTTCACCAGAGCCCTGGTCGTCCTCTCAGGCCCACCTTACACTAATCCCTTGTCCCTCCCATCACTTAGCCCAATCTCCCACCAACAGATTTAATTACTTCAAACATGCTGAGTTCTTTCATGCTTCTGGGGTTTTTGCCTCCTACTCTTCGCCTTTCAAGACCTGTTGTGGACACAGCCCAGCAGCCACTGAGACCAGACCCTTGTAGCACCAGGTCCAGTCTAAGGCCCTGGGGTGAAGGGAAATGCACATAGCCCAGCAGCCATGGAGGTGAGCCAAGACCTGCATGACACCAGGGCTCAGTCTAAGTCCCCAGGGGGAAGGGAAGCACACATAGCCCAGTAGGCACCGAGGTAAGCCGAGACCTGCACAGCACCAAGGGTCAGTCTACAGCCACGGAAAGCTAGAACAAGAGCCAAGGTGGTGTAATATACATACTGCCACAACTTCTGTCACCACAAGGGCAGTTCACCACCACAGTAGCAGCCAGGGCCACTCTACAGGCAACCTGCCACTCACTTGACTACACTGATATAAGAAGAGTCACCAGCAGAGCCTGCAAATAGAGGAGGAAGTCTTTATCCTCATAGCCAACCCCAGAGTAACAGAAGAAGCAAGTCCTCTACCAGATGACCAAACATCAACAAAAAAAAAACTAGAACTACAAACAAACAAGAAGATATGACACCACCAAAGGAATACAGTAATGCTCAAATTCCAGACCCCATAGAACAGGGAATCATTGAAATGTCTGGAAAAGAATTCCAAGCCATGATCTTAAGAAAGCTTGAAGAAATAAAAGAAGACTCACTTAGAGTACACAAGGAAACAAGAAAAAATATCCAGAATATGAAGGAGGTAACTTACAAAGAGATTAATACCTTAAACAAGAATGTAGCAGAACTCCTAGAAATGAAAGAACACAACAGGTTGAAATAAAATTGAAATAAAAAACACAACAGAGAGCTTAAGCAGCAGGCTAGAGCAAGCAGAAGAAATAATTTCAGATCTCGAAGATGGTCTTTCCAAAATAACCCAGGCAGATAAAAAAAAAAGGAAAAGAGAATTAAAAATAATGAGGAAAATCTAAGAGAGATAGCAGACAACTGCAAGCACCCTAACATCCAAATTGTGGATATTCCAGAAGGGGAGGAGAAAGGAAAAGGTATTGAAAACCTATTCAAGGAAATAATAACAGAAAGGAGAGATGGAGACCTTCAGATCCAGGAAGCTCAAAGGTCCCCAAAAAGATTGAATCCAACAAGATCCTCTCTAAGACACATTATAGTCAAATATGCAAAGTTCAAAGACAAAGAGAGAATTCTAAAAGCAGGAAGAGAAAAGTGTCAAGTAACCTATAAGGGAACCCACATCAAATTAACAGTAGACTTCTCGACTGAAACCCTACAGGCCAGAAGAAAGTGGAATGATATATTCAAAACACAAAAAGAAAAAAACTGCCAGCCAAGAATTCTTTACCCAGCAAGGCTCTCCTTTAGAAATGAGGGAGAAATAGTGTATTTCCCAGAAAAACAAAAATTGTGGGAGTTCACCACCACATGACAAGCCCTGCAAGAAATTCTCAAGAGAGTCCTTCATCTGGAATGAATAATGAATGTCACTACCACAGATACTCAAGAAAGAGAAAAACCTGCTGTTAAAACAAAAATGTCAGTGAGAAAGAGCAAGAAGCTAAATCATGTCACTTCAAATATCCAACTAACATTGAAGAAGAGAAATAAAAGGGGAAGTAAGGATCAAAAGATATTTAAAACATCTAAACAAGAAGAATTAAATGACAGGAATTAATATCTGTCAATAACCACGCTAAATGTGAATGGATTAAACTCCCATTCCAAAGGCACAGATTGACTGATTGGATTAAAAAGCTAGACCGAAGTATATGCTGTCTTCAAGAGACCCATCTCACATATAGAGACACACACAGACTAAAAGTGAAGGGATGGAAAAAGATATACCACGCAAATGGAAACCAAAAACGAGCAGGAGTAGCTATTCATATATTGGATAAAATAGACTTTAAATCAAAAAACATAAGAAGAGACAAAGAAGGCCAATATATTATGATAAGAGAATCAATCCAGCTAGAACACATAACAATCATAAATATATGTGTACCCAATACTGGAGCACCCAGATATATAAAACAAACACTCTTGGACCTAAAGAAAGAAATAGGCCCTAATACATTAATAGTAGGTGACCTGAACATCCCTATCTCAGTATGGGACAGATCTTACAGGCAACAAATCAACAAAGAGACACAGGATTTAAGCTACTTGTTAGACCAACTGGACCTGGCAGATATATACAGAATATTTCACCCAACAACTAAAGAATATACTTTCTTCTCATCAGCTCATGGAACATTCTCCAGGATAGACCACATATTAGGTCACAAATCTAGCCTCAGCAAATTTTTAAAAATTGAAATCATTCCAAGTATCTTTTCAGACCACAATGGACTAAAATTAGAAATTAATAATAAGCAAAACTCTGGAAACTATACAAATACATGGAAACTAAATAATAGGCTCCTGAATGACCCATGGGTCCAAGAATAAATTAAAACAGGAAATCAAAAAATTACTAGAAACTAATGAAAATAAAGATACATCATGATACTGCAAAAGCAGTACTAAAAGGCAGATTTATTGCAATAAATGCTTACGTCAAAAGAATAGAAAGACTTCAAATAAATGACCTAACACTATGCCTCAAAGAACTTGAAAAACAGCAACAATCCAAACCTAAAGGTAATGGACCGAAAGAAATAATTAAGATCAGAGCAGAAATAAATGAAATAGAAACCCAAAAAAACAATAGAAAAGATCAACAAAACAAAAAGTTGTTTTTTTGAGAAGATAAATAAAATAGACAAACCATTAGCTAGTTTAACAAGAAGAGAGAAGACCAAAATAACAAAAATCAGAAATGAAAAGGGAGACATTATAACCAATACCACAGAAATACAAAGAATCGTTAGAGACTATTACAAACAACTATATGACAACAAATATGAAAATAAGAAAGTATGGAAACATTTCTAGACACATACAAACTACAAAGACTGAACCAAGAAGAGATAGAAAACCTGAACAGACCAATAACAGGCAAGGAGATTGAAGTGGTAATTAGCAAACTTCCAACAAAGAAAAGTCCAGGTCTGGATGGCTCTACAGCTAAATTCTATTAATCTTTTAAAGAAGAGTTAATACCAATTCTCCTCAAACTATTCCAAACAATTGAAACAGAAGCTACTCTCCTCAACTCATGCTATGAGACCAGCATAACTCTGATACCAAAACCAGATAAAGACACAACAAGAAAAGAAAATTACAGGCCAACATCATTGATGAACCTAGATGCAAAAATCCTCAACAAAATATTAGCCATCAGAATACAGCAACAGATCAAAACAATTATACACCATGATCAAGTGAGATTCATCTCAGGGATGCAAGGCTGGTTCAACACATGAAAGTCAATAAATATGATACATCACATCAACAAACTCAAGGACAAAGACCATATGATTATCTCAATAGTTGCTGAAAAAGCATTTGACAAAATTCAACATTCCTTCATGATAAAGACTCTCAACGAATTAGGTATAGAAGGAAAATATCTCAACACAATAAAAGCCATTTATGACAAGCCCACCACCAGTATCATTCTGAATGGGGAAAAACTGAGGGCCTTTCCTTAAGAACAGGAACAAGACAAGGATGCCCACTCTCACCACTTCTGTTTAACTGGAGGTACTAGCCAGAGCAATCAGTCAAGAGAAAGAAATAAAGGGAATCCAGATTGGGAAAGACAAAGTCAAACTTCCCCTATTTGCAGATGACATGATACTATATATAGAAAAACCTAAAGACTCTATCAAAAAACTCCTAGAGCTGGTTCATAACTTCAATAACGTTGCAGGATACAAAATAAATGTGCCCAAATCAGTTGCATTTATATACTCAAATAATGAACAGAAAGAGAAATAAAGAAAGTAAGCCCATTTACAATTGTCACAAAAAAATACAATACCTAGGGATCAATTTAACCAAGGAGGTGAAAGACATCTACAATGAGAACTACAAACCACCTCTGAAATAAATTAAAGAAGACACAAAAAGATGGAAAGATATTCCATGCTCTTGGATTGGAAGAATTAACATTGTGAAAATGTCTGTGCTACCTAAAGTGATCAACAGATTCAATGCAATCCCCATCAAAATACCAATGATATTCTTCACAGAAATAGAAAAAACAATCTTACCCTTCATGCAAAACAACAAAAGACCCTGAGTAGCCAAAGCAATCCTGAGCAAAAAATAAATAAATAAAGCCTGAGGCATAACACTACCTGATTTCAAATTATACTACAAAGCTATTATAACCAAAACAGCATTGTACTGGTATAAAAATAGACATTCAGACCAGTGGAGTAGAATTGAAAACACAGAAATCACCCCTCAGGCTTACAGCCATCTGATATTGGACAAAGGCAACAAAAATCTACATTGAGGAAAAGACTGCCTCTTCAACAAGTGGTACTGGGAAAACTGGATACCCTTATGCAGAAGAATGAAACTAGATATGCTCCTCTCACCATACACTAAAATCAACTCAAAATGGATTAAAGACTTAGGTATAAGACCTGAAATTGTAACATTGCTAAGGGAAAATATAGGTGAAACACTTCAGCAACTAGGTCTGGGCACAAACTTTATGAACATGAGCCCAAAAGCACAAGCAGTAAAAGAAAAAAGAAAAAATGGGACTATATCAAACTAAAAAGCTTCTGCACAGCAAAGGAAACAATCGACAGAGTGAAACAAGAACCTACAGGGTGGGAGAAAATTTTTGCTAACTATGCATCCAACAAGGGATTAATACCCATAATACACAAGGCACTCAATCAATTGTACACTAAAAAAATAAAATAAAATAAACCAATTAAAAAATGGGCAAAGGAGCTGAATAGATATTTTTCAAAGGAAGACATACAAATGGCCAACAGATACATGAAAAAATGCTCAACATCACTAGTCATCAGGGAAATGCAAATTAAAACCACATTGAGATACCACCTCACCCCAGTTAGACTGGCTGTAATCAAAAAGATGATGAATAACAAATGCTGGTGAGGGTGTGGAGAGAAGGGAACACTACTGCACTGTTGGTAGGACTGTAAACTAGAACAACCACTATGGAAAACAGTATGGAGGTTTCTCAGACACCTACAGATAGATCTTCCATACAATCCAGGAATCCCACTTCTGGGTATATACCCAGAGGAATGGAAATCTCATGTCAAAGTTATACCTGCACTCTCATGTTCATCGCAGCTCTGTTTACAATAGCCAAGACACTGAACCAACCTAAATGCCCATCGACGGATGATTGGATAAGGGAACTGTGATATATATACAGCATAGAATACTACTCTGCCATAAAAAAGAATGAAATACTCCCATTGGAGGAGCCTGGAGAAACTTATGCTGAGTGAAATAAGCAAAGCACAGTGGGTTAAATACCACACATACTCACTCATATGTGGGAGCTAAGAGAGAAAGCAAGAAGGAAAGAAAGACCACAGTGGTGCATTGGACTTGAAGAGGGAGAGAACATTCCTTGGGCTACAAAGTGAAGTGGCAGGGGAAGGGGGAGGGAGAGGGACGTTGGGGATAATTGGGTGGGGGACACAGGATACAAATGCAATTTGTGGTAATGGGTATGCTGCCAGTATGAATCTGGCCCTCACATCATGGGCACAAGGGCTGACAATCAGCTTTGTATCTCAAGAATATTCATAACCAAAAAAAAAATCTCTGGCATGGTGGCCATGAAAACACACCTCTCAAACCTCCCACTCAAGGTGTGTAACTGACCATGGGCCCCAACTGGTATGCTCTGAAATCCATTGCTGCTTTTGCGCTAAAGCCGTGATTCCCTCGGGATTCTCCCAGCTATTGGCAGACACTGGCAAAGTATTGATATAGGCTTTTTCCTAAGAGACAGAGAACTTCCTAACAGTTGACTTTGGTTTGAAGATTCCCTGACAGCCCTGAGGTCAGATTTGCAAAGTGGTCTGATGGTTTCTTCCAGACTTCTCAGTCTCCTTCCCCATGTCCTCTCACAGATGTTTCTCCTATAAAGATATTTAACTCCATCTTGGTGTCTGCTTCTCAGAGCATTCAGATTAACATACCCAGCTTAAGTGTCTCAAAGCCACATCTATTAAGAAACTAGAGAAAGGAGAAATTTAAGATAGAAACAGAGGGAACACTTTCTAACTAACTCTGAGGCCAGCACTATCTTAATTCCCAAACCACACAAAGGCATTACAAAAAAGGAAAGCTACAGACCAATATTTCTCATGAACATAGATGCAAAAATCCCCCACAAAATATTAGCAAAATGAACCTAACAATGTATGAAAAAGAATTATAAACCATGACCAAGTAGGATTTATCCCAGGTATACAAGTCTTATTTAAGATACAAAAATCAATCAGTGTACTTAACCATGTTAAGAGGTTAAAGAAGAAAACTCACATGATCATATCAACAGATGCATAAAAAGCATTTGGCAAAATCTAACACCCATTAATGATAAAAATTCAGCAAACTAAGAATAGAAGGAAACTTCCCCAACTTGATAAAGAACATTTACAAAAACCCTACTGCTAAGATCATATCTAATGCTTAGAAACTAGAAGCTTCCCCTTAAGATCAGAAGCAAGGAAAAAAGTTTCCTCTCACCACTCCTTTTCAACATCATACTAGAAGTCCTAGTTAATGCAATAAGACAAAAAAAAAAAAGAAAAAGAAAAAAGAAAGAAAGAAAAGAAAAAGAGATAAAAAGTATAAGGATTGGGAGAGAAGAAATAAAACTGTCTTTGTTTGCAGATGACATGATTATGCATGTAGAAAATCCCAAAGAATCAATAAAAAAAACTTCTTTGTGTTGACATAAGGACTGAGACAATGTAAGAATCCAGCTGTGATATTACATCATCTGTTTGTCATATATAAGTTTGGGGGCTGAATTCTGCTGGTTTGCCTGCTGTTCCTAAGAAAATTAGATATACCAAATGAAAAAGTATTGTCCTAGCACAGATTTTAGACATTTCTGAATATTTCCCAAAAAGGAAGTGACCAAAGCATTTCTCTCTTTTTTTTTTTTTTTTTTAGCGAAAAGGGCTTTTGCTGGGAATCAGCAGGTGAAATGAGATTTTCACCAGGAGATTTATTGGAGTAGTAACCCACTCTCTGTTCATGAGCACACACCTAATGATCACTTTGGGCTTTGTATGTGCCAGGGAAGGTGTTAGGTTCTTGTCTCAGTCCTTATATCAACACAATGATTTTTGACATAATCTCCTGCTCTATGGTAAATTGTTGCCAAGTTTCCTACCAGATGAACTGCCAAAGGCTTGAAGAAGAGCAACATGCCGCAGCAAATGACGGAAGTAATGAGCGTGTGATGATGCAGAAGGGAGCTGGGAAGTCTGTGGAACAAGTGGGACGAGAATAGAAGTGTAAGGGCGTTCCTAACAACTTTGTGCACTGACCCCGTCCTGGCAGGGGCTCTGAGTAGGCACACCTGTCTGTTATGCACACCTGAGGCCGGCTGGGGGATCGTTCTTGTGAGAGTGAGCCACTTTGTAACAGCGTCACCATTTCCTCTCCGTGGTGATTCAGGTCAAAATACAACAGGTTTCTCTCCCTTCCTCCTTCCTAACTCAATCTCGCTTTTGTCCTTTTTACCTGTAATCACTTTTTTTCAATACCTCTATGCAATACTTATTAAGCATGGGGGAAATGAGCTTATCACCAAATGAATGGGTAACATCTTAATGCAACAACATGAAACATGGACCTATCTGTACCTGAGGCTAAATCAATGTGCTGGGTAGTGTGTTCCTGCGACGAAGGTGGGGTGTCTTATTCTCTCTATTAACCATACTAACTGGCACAAAGTTTCATAAATTTTTGGATGAATAAATGTTATTCACTTGTGCCTTGTCTGCAACAAAAATGCTTTCCACCTACCAGTTAGACCATATCCTTGATACTTCCCTACTGGCAGTTTATGAACACCCAGAGAATGGAAATTAATTTTATTCACACTTTTTGAAACAAAAGGTTGAAAAACTTACTGAACAAAATATAAGCATTCTCCCCAGCCAAACATCAATTTTCATCTTAATCAATCTGTCTTGTCTAACATGGATGGTTTTTCAACTTCCATTGGTTGAATTGTCTGTGGCACACTTCTGGCCCTCTTGGCCTGTATCCTTGAGAGTTGACTAAACCCTTCATTGAGTGTTTAGAAGTCTGCTTCTAGACCTTGGGACAAGATTGATTCCAATTTAAAAACTGGCACAAGGTAGTAATAAAATAAATGAGTTTTTAGACAGATTACTTTCTGGTCTGGGTCAAATGTGTCCCCCAAAAGCGCATGTATTGGAAACTTGATCCCTATTGTAACAGTGTTAAGTGGGAAATCTAATTATGGTATTTGAAAGGTGAGGCCTTTAAAAGGTAATTAGATTGTGAAGACTGTGCCCTTGTGAATGGCTTGATCCATTCATGGAGTAATGGCCATGGTTTCTGATGGCTTTATAAGGAGAGCAAGTGAGAAGGTTAGCTCTCTCCTGCTCAGCCTATTCTCACGTGTGATACCCTGCATCACTGTAGAGAGTCTCCATGCAGAAGAAGGCCCTCATCAGATGTGTCTCCTGGACTGTGGACTTCCCAGCCTCCAAAACTGTAAGAAATAAATTTCATTTCTTTATAAATTACCTGGTTTCAGGTATTCTGTTATAAGCAACAGAAACAGACTTAACCCACTCTTTCTTAAAACTCTAGTCCACTGCTTTAAAATGTAAAAAGGACCTCATATCAAGGAGTCATGGAGGCTCCTTAGAACTCCATTTAAACTTTCTTTTAGCATCAGTTAGGAGGGGTGGCTAATGGGTCTACACAACACTGATTTATTTAGAGAGCATCATGTGTTTGTGATCTGCCTTGGCAAGGAACTGCACTAAACATAGGGATACACACTCCATGCCACTGGGCTCACATAAAAGAGAAAAAAATATGCAATAGGGGTTTACCTCAGTGGGGTGAGGCTTGATATTTTCCAGATGGTGACACCACAAGTGAGTTCAATAGAAATATCTTTAGAAAATGATGCTCAAATATTAAGTAAGCAATGAATATACATCAAGCCATGATCTGCTGCATTTCTTTACATCTGGGCTGGGAGTGTCTCTCCCTAGCTGCAGATGGGGTGGTCTTCTCTGTCAGTGGGAGGCCCCATTAGATTTCCCATTAGGAAGATTATTCTGGCAGGGTAAGTTCTGGAACCTGAACATTGTCCATAAATAGATTCAGGGCTTCTCTTGGGGGTGAGGAAGGAGGAAAGAGAAGAAAGCAGCAAAAAGATATTTCTCTTGGACTCAGGAGTCAAGTTATATGCATTGCATGTGAAAGATCAGGAATTTCCTTCAGAATCTTGGGAAAGGTCAGTAAACACAACAGTCTGAAAGCATAAAATGAAGTTGATCAAAATGATGATTGTGAGGCTGGCTGGTTAGCTCAGTTGGTTAGAGCACAGCCTTATAACCCCAAGGCCACTGGTTCAGATCCGCATACCAGCGAGCTGCCCCGCACTCCAAAAAAAGATGATCACGAAATAGTTCAGAAACAAACTGGCTGAGATTCCAGAGAGCCAATGATCGAACAGGAGGCTATCAAAAGGGAATGTAGAGTCAGCTTTTTGAGAGGCAGGCTGCCTTCCATCAGGCACTTAAGTTTACATTTAAGGAATCAAGGCAGTGACAAGAGTCTCACTTCATTATCTATTTGTCACCTCTGTGTGTGGGGGGGGGTGGGGGGCAGGTGGTGTTTAGGAGGCCCCACAAGAGGAGATGGAGAAGGCCTCAACCAGTGCTTTCCTGGAGCCCATGTCATCCCCTTCTCAACCCTGAGAAGCTTTCGACAAGTGTCTATGCCCCAGTTCAATACTTCAGTGGTCTAGTGGTCCAGTTGTTGTGGGATGGAACCCAGACATGGGACATCGGTGACTTTTCAGAGTTCCTCAGGTGGTTCTAATGAGCAGTCAGGGGTGACTCTGGGACACAGCCTGTGTTGCGGCTCCACTTGCGGGCTTCAGAGTCAGACTGCCTGGGTCCACATCCAGGCTCTGCTGCAGCTCACTACTTGTGCAGTTCCAGGCAGTTCATTTGACTCTCTCAGCCTCAGTTTCCTCAGCTCTAAAATAGGAGCCACAGTATGACCTGCCTCCTAGGATTATTTTGAGAATTAAAGAGCTAAGTGTATAAAATAGCTGGCACTTTGCAGGCACTCAATAGATTTTAACTTTCATTGCCAATTATACATGTACCTCCAAGTCAAGAACTGGAGACACAAAGGCAAATAAGGTGTAGCTCCTGTGCCCTTGGGGAGTTTTCCATCTCTCTGGAGAGACAGACACAGGCAGGCCAATGGGTAATCCATATGAGCAATACAAGGGGACTTCAGAAAGTTGGTAGAAAAATATAATTAAGAGATAATATGAATCTTTCCATGAACTTTTTGAAGCACCCCCATACAAAGCATGTTGAACTCCAACTGGATGGTGAGTGCCTCTAGCAGGAGAAGGCAGTGTCAGGGCATGAAAGGCAGGTGACATCTGAGCTGAGGTTTGAGGAAGAGGGAAGATCTAGCCTGACTGGGAAGGTGGCAGATGGGCAGTTCCCATAGCGGGAGCAAAGTGGGAGCAGAGGAAGCTCATGGTGTCATCAACAGACAGTATTTCAGAGTGGCTGGGCTTAGTGTTTGGGAGATAGGCCTTAAAGGCACATTGGGATCAAATTCTGAAGATGTGTGAAGGCCACATTGAGGGTTTTGATCCTTTGGCAATGGGGACCAATCACCAGGGGATCTCTAGGTTGATAAGTCACATAATTTGATTGCTGTTTTAGAGCAATAATTGTGACAGCAGGATGCAAAACAGGGATACAGAATAGGGATGCAGGAGGTGGGGCCAAAGACTGGACTGGACATTTCATTCATTCATTCATTGAGCAAATATTTTTTGAGCATCTACTGATGCCAGACACTAAATGCTGAGCTACAATAGTGAATAGGCAGAATCACTGCCCTCAAAGTTAGGAGGTGGTTGCAACAGTCCAAGTGAATAATGGGGAGGCCTGACAGGACCAGCAGCTGTGAGACAGGAGAGGAGAGGGTAGAATGGGAGAGAGATTACAGAGGTCCAACTAACAGAGTTGGGGATAAATAATCCAGATAAGAGCTCAGAAAAAGAAAAAATATATATATATGGGACAACATTGAGATAGGAGATGCTCAGTTTCCATGGGTTCGGGTTTCAGAACACACCTCTGGGTTTCAAGCCACTCCCTGAGGTCTCAGGCCACTCCCTTAGGCTCTCCCCTAGAGGAGAGCTACTGTTGCTTATTGGACCTATTTTTGCACCAACATGGGAGAATTGAGACTTCAGGGAGCAGATTTATGCAAATCCAGTGGCTGGGCATGCTCAATAGAAAGGAGTCATATAACCCTAGCAGCCGAGCATGCTAAGTGGAACTTATCCTTTGAATGACTTTCCACTAGGAGTGCTAAAGAGCACAGAATATTCTTGAATTTGTCTAGTGCACGTGATAGAATTTGATCGATGAACATGCCCTAAAAGGAGACCAACTGAGCATGTGCAAGTCTATGTTCCATAACTGGGAACCACCCCCCTTAATTGAATATTCATTATATAGTATGGATATGTATTAGATAACAGAACTATAAAAGCTGAACCCCAGCAGAAGACGGGGTTGTTGTTCACTTTCCTGGGGCCACCTGGCTGAGGTGTGGATGCTTTCTTTTTGTATCAAACTTACTTTCAGCAAGTGGCTGCTCACTCTCTTTGGCCAGCCTATACTCTGTACTAAACTTTAAGTTTGCGTTTCTTACTTTTGTATTAAACTTGGTGTGGGCTCTACTCAGTCTCTGGAGCTATGCCATACTCTCTGTCAAATCTGTATCTCTTATTCGTTACATTAAACCTGTTCTCACTTTCTACTGTGACTCTGCTCTTGAATTTTTTCCTGTGGTGGAGTCAAGAGCCTGGTAAGAGGACAGGGTGGGTTGAGGCCAGCTATTGGGCCTCCCCAGACCCTCTCCTCTGTTATCAGCATGGCACCATAGGGGTGCATGTGGAAGAGACCACATACTCCAACAGCCCTGCCTTCTNCTGGTAAGAGGACAGGGTGGGTTGAGGCCAGCTATTGGGCCTCCCCAGACCCTCTCCTCTGTTATCAGCATGGCACCATAGGGGTGCATGTGGAAGAGACCACATACTCCAACAGCCCTGCCTTCTTTCAATCCCTTCATCTCTTCAGGCCCTTTCCTGTGAAAGGGACTTCGTGCATGCCATTTGCTCTAGTATAAAATTTTTTCATGGCTGTCTCTTTCTCATCCTCAGAGAGAGGCCTTTCTTGACCAGCTCATCTAGGTAGATAATCCTTCAGCTCTACCATCACAAGCTACTCTCTAATACTGTCCTGTTTATGCTCTTTGTAGTGTTCATCATGAGCACCCTCCCCCAAGGTATATTCCTTGCAGGTCAGAGATACACTGTTTAGCTCACTGCTGTATCCCTTGCACTTTGCACAGTGCCTCACCATAGTAAGCAGTCACTAAATATGCATGTTTATCTAATGAATGAATTGCTGTATCAGTAATCCCTGGAAAGCCCTGCCATCCCCTGGCAGGAGCAGAGGAGGATACTGCCTTATTGGAATTGTGCTACACAAGACTTGAGCCTATGACTTGGCAGTGACTATGTTGAAGGTGCTGAGCCCCAGAGAGGGCATTAACCTATTCATGAGGGATCTGCCTCCCGTGACCCAAACAGCTCCCAACACTGCCACACTGGGGATCAGATTTCAACATGAGCTTTGAGGGGACAACATATCCAAACTCTATCAACGTGAGAAGAATTTCAAAATATCATTGCCATTATTTAATAACAGTTTCTAATATTGTTCAGACTTTAATAAGACCAATGAAGTCCTAGTTTAAAATAGTAACTAAATTTACGTAAGCAATATAATACTCTTTATGATTCAAACAGGTCCCATCAAACCTAATAATGCTTCTTTAAGATTATTTATCCTAAAATATTTTTATACTCCCCAAATGACTCAAATGGAAACAGATCAAGTAGTATCAGCATGGCACCATAGGGGTGCATGTGGAAGAGACCACATGCTCCAACAGCCCTGCCTTCTTTCAATCCCTTCATCTCTTCAGGCCCTTTCCTTTGAAAGGGACTTCGTGCATGCCATTTGCTCTAGTATAAAATTTTTTCATGGCTGTCTCTTTCTCATCCTCAGAGAGAGGCCTTTCTTGACCAGCTCATCTAGGTAGATAATCCTTCAGCTCTACCATCACAAGCTACTCTCTAATACTGTCCTGTTTATGCTCTTTGTAGTGTTCATCATGAGCACCCTCCCCCAAGGTATATTCCTTGCAGGTCAGAGATACACTGTTTAGCTCACTGCTGTATCCCTTGCACTTTGCACAGTGCCTCACCATAGTAAGCAGTCACTAAATATGCATGTTTATCTAATGAATGAATTGCTGTATCAGTAATCCCTGGAAAGCCCTGCCATCCCCTGGCAGGAGCAGAGGAGGATACTGCCTTATTGGAATTGTGCTACACAAGACTTGAGCCTATGACTTGGCAGTGACTATGTTGAAGGTGCTGAGCCCCAGAGAGGGCATTAACCTATTCATGAGGGATCTGCCTCCCGTGACCCAAACAGCTCCCAACACTGCCACACTGGGGATCAGATTTCAACATGAGCTTTGAGGGGACAACATATCCAAACTCTATCAATGTGAGAAGAATTTCAAAATATCATTGCCATTATTTAATAACAGTTTCTAATATTGTTCAGACTTTAATAAAACCAATGAAGTCCTAGTTTAAAATAGTAACTAAATTTACGTAAGCAATATAATACTCTTTATCGTGAGAAGAATTTCAAAATATCATTGCCATTATTTAATAACAGTTTCTAATATTGTTCAGACTTTAATAAGACCAATGAAGTCCTAGTTTAAAATAGTAACTAAATTTACGTAAGCAATATAATACTCTTTATGATTCAAACAGGTCCCATCAAACCTAATAATGCTTCTTTAAGATTATTTATCCTAAAATATTTTTATACTCCCCAAATGACTCAAATGGAAACAGATCAAGTAGCATTTTGTTTGCCTTAAACATTACATGAACTCTAAGAGATTTTTGTTTGGGTTTTTAAATGAAATATATTGCATTTTCATACGCATTTGTTTAGCATTTATGTAGATCATGCTTACTCGCAATCAAAACCCTAATGATTAATTCTAGTGCTGAGTTTTTATAAGTCTGTTTCTTAAAAATTGCCTTGGAAAAGAAATAAGTTGTACACCAAATTAAATTGTAAAAACCACCACAGGAAAAATAAAGAAAAAATTATTAACAAGATAGATTTGGTCTGGAAGACTAGAAGGTAAAATGTCAGTATGGTTTGCCTGATGCAAACAGAAACCTCGAGTTACAGAGTTGTGCCTGTCCCAATTCTCCTGCACTTCCCTGAGCATGTACTGTGATGCGAGGTCCCACTCAGCAAATGGCAGCATGCTCTCATCACTGATCAAGTCCTGGAAATTCAACGTCAATCACTGTTCCACCATCCGGAAACGGATCTGACCAGTAAACCAATGTTCTGGGAAAGAGGAAGTAAATGAAACAGAGAGAACAGCATGGCAGGAGTTATTCGGGTGGTTTGAATCCCAGTTTTGCTGACTGCTGGTTTTATTCTTGGACACGTCCTTAACCCCTAAGTTTTCTTATCTGTAAAATGAAGATAACATTACCCACCCTGTAGGTTTGTGAGGATTGAATGGAATTATAAATATGCAAAGCCCCTGTATGCAGGATGTGCTTGATAATGATAGTTATTACTTGTATGAAAAGGAAAAAACAGAGGTAGATCCATCAATGTCCCACTGTTTATGCTAAAACTGTCTGGATAATGATTTCTGTGGGATTCCTAGGTGGCTGCATATCTGTGCCCAGCCTCTTTTGATCCCAATCCATGTCCTAGAAGCCAGCACCCTCCCTCCTGCCTGCAAGTCTTCTCTGCTTCCTCCCTGAGAGCCCCTTGATGCAAATGCCTTTCTACCTGCCACCTGTCATCTCCTGAGCTCAGCTCAAGCTGCGCATCAGTGGTGTGCTGGGAAACTAGCTCTCCAAAAAGAGCCAGATTTGTAGAGTTTGCTGATTTCCGTCATGTAAATACTCCCACCACAGCTACTTTCGAGATCTCAAAGATTCAACAATTGGCTCACAGAATTATTCTCCTAAGTGTGGGCTGTATCTGATGACTTCCTTCCAAAGAGTACAGTGTGGAAAGACAGGGAAAAAAGTAAATTTGCGGTGGAGAAACCTAACAAACACTGCCTCAGCCCGTTGATCAAGGTCAACAGAAATAAGTATGTTGGTAGTATGTACCCTGGACATGATGTGATGACAATGGCACTTTACTTCTGGGGTCTTCTTCTCCGAACATATAACTCTAGTCTAATCATGAGAAAAACATACAATTCTCAATTGAGGAAATTCTACAAAGTGCTGGCCAGTACTCCTCAAAATTGTCAAGGTCATCAAAAACAACTTAAGTCTGAGAAACTGTCCCAGCCAAGAGGAGCCTAAGGAAAAAATGACAATTAAGTGTACTACACCCTGGATGGAATCCTGGAACAAAAAAAGGAATTAGGTGAAAACTAAGGAAATCTGAATAACGGACTTTAATTAATAATATATCAATATGTGTTCTTCAGTTGTAACAAATATACCACACTAATGTGAGATGTTAATAACAGGAGAAACAATGCAGAGTATATCGGAACTGTCTGTACCATCTTTGCAATTTTTCTGTAAATCTAAAACTGTTCTAAAATTACAGGTTTATGTTAAATATATTTTGGATAGATGACAGTTGGCTTTCACAGGCCAGTGTGGTGGGATTCAGCACTCCACCATATCCCGAGTTCAACTGAGCCTGTGCATCTCACCAGAGTGAGAGGGTTGACGCGGCTGTGTAGCCCCAAAGTTCCTTACAGCCCCACAGCCCCAAAGCTCCTTACAGCCAAGGGCACAGGGCAAGAGCCATAAGCATTGAATCCTGCTCTGAAGTGAAAGACACCTGGGAGTCATTCACCAACACTCTTTGCATCTGGTTTCTGATCAAGTTGCTGGCACTACAGCATAGGAACTTGGAGCGTGGCCTCTAACTAGAATGGCTGCTTAGAAGTCCAGCTCTGCTGCTTCCTAGCTGTGTGGTCTTGAGCACGTTGTATAACCTCCCTAGGTCTCTTTGTCTACAAAATAGAAGGAATAATGATATTTTTATCATAGTTTTTTGGGAAGGCTAATGAGTGAATCCATGTAAAATGCTTAAAACAGTGCTTGGCGCATGGCACAGCCCCTGGGAGTGTTGGCTTTCATTCTTCCATCGCCTCTCTTACCTGAGCCCAAAGGTTTTACTCAGGTGAAGCACCTGCTTTGAGCTCTTGGCTTCAGCTTGCCTTAGCTCCAGCTAACTCCGTGTTATTCGCCCTGTGGAATCCTGAATCCTCCCGTTAAGTCAATATACAGACTCTGGGCATTCTCTCTTAGACGGCTTTGAACTTGCAAACTGCCAACTTCTTTTTACTTTAGTTTGAAATCACCACTAGGCATGAATTGCTGAGAACTGTCACACAAACATGTCTCCGTTTACTTGTGAACTCAAATATTTAGATTCTAAAAGGAAGTACCACTTTTTCTTTGCTGTCTCTCTTTTTAGCCACGTCCTTGGAGGAGTGGGGGATGAAGAACCTCACAGAAGAATAGAATCCTAAAGAAACAGCTTTAGGAACTGAGGCGAGCTGGAAATTCAATATATTTAGGGCTCCCTTGTGAAAACACAAAAACAAAAATAAAAATGCCTCCCACTGCTTCACCATCTCTATTTCACTGATGCCCCCCCACACACCATTCTCTTTAAAAACAAATGGAAAAAGTGAAGTGTTGATGACAGTCGCTGGGGGGTTAGAGTTTGTCCCTGCAGAAGAGGCGTGCTCTCTCACAAAAGACAAGCTCTGTCTTGACTGACAAGTCCTTAAAAACAAAAACCACAAGTAAACTCTGCTGTGTGTGTGTGTCTGTGCGGTGTGTGCAATGGGTGAAATGGGGGTGGTGCTCAGCAACAGTCTGGATTTGATTTACAGGATTATGAATTATCTTGAATGTTTTAAGAAAAGTTTGAGGATTTGGTGAGTTATTTGAGAATTAGAAGTTTGATTTGAGGGACATTTAAAGATTAACAGTTGGTTATTTGGAAAACATTTAGGGCCAGACTCTGTCCTTAGCTACTTTCATGAGTCTCCTTTGTTTCCAGATGTTTGAAGTTCCTTAAAAGAGAAATTTGTCCCTGAGATTCAAGAGCAATTATGAGTGTGGTCTTAATAGTAAAGAACAACAACAACAAAAAAAGTGAAAAATCCTAAATACTGTTTGAAATTTTTGCACTAGATGGCCAGACATTCCACTCCAAAAATTTAGGATTCTATATGTTGTATAAGTGTTTTAAGATATTATACTAATTTCTGACAATGTAGGACGATGTTTTTTCTTAAAAGAATTTTTTTTTTTTTTACTGATTTAATAGATGTGATTGGTGTCTCATTTTAATCTTAACTTCTTTAACTCCTTTGATTACTGAGGAGGCTTATATATCTGTGTATCTCATTTCCTATGAGTTGTTTGTACTTATTGTTTTCACATATATGTTTTGGAGTTTTAAGGTTTTTTCCTTAGCAATTTGGAAGTCCTCTTTTCTATTACGGGATATTTCAGACCTATGGGAAAGTAACAGATACATTTAAAGCTCCCTTTGTAACTTTCTGGGATCCTACTCCCCCCCCTCCCCCTCCCTGAGGTAATCACTTACAGCTCACAGTTGTCATGTATCTTTTCCTTCCACATTTTAATATTTTTAGTCCTTGGTCATCACACACACACACACACACACACACATGCAGAGTATTGATTTGTGAGTTTTTAAACTTTATATGACTGATGATACACTAAACAGCACTCTGTACCTTGTTTTTTTTTTCCTTTTCTTGTGTCCGGCAACGGGATCGCAACCCTCGGTGTTGCGCCCGCACCTCGCTCAGCCAGTGAGCGGGAACCGGTCTGTATGTGGGATCTGAACCCTCAGCGGGAGCGCCGCCACGCTCCGAAGCGGCGCACTGTAGCAGTGCGCCACCGGGCCGGCCCCTGTACCTTGTTTTTTTAAAACTTAATATTGTATTTCTGAGATTTACTCATTGTGACAAACTATAAGACCCAGTTCATTCATTTTAATGGCTACATTGAATTCTATTGTATGGATATACCATAAGTTATTTTTCCACTCTAAGAGAATCATTTATGTGAATACGTATATTAACCCTATTTTTGGTTGGGGTGTGCGCTCACGCTACAAATGTATCTCACTATGTTTTATTTTAATTATTTTTATACGGAAGTATAAACTTTTTTCACAGAGTTAAATCTGTTGATTGTTTCTCTGTGATTTCTTCTGTTGCTTTAAAGCAGGCAATATGTTCACTCCTCCAAAGAGGTAAGAAGTTTTCATTTGTATTTTCTTGTATGTTTTCCGCGATTTTCTTTTCTTTTCAATTTAATTCTTTAGTTACACTTAAACATGGGGTGGGGGGAACACACACATACATTCCCCCCAACACACAATATATTAACCAGTTATTCCAACAGACTTTATTCAATAATATTATTCTTTGGTTACAACTTCTTTACTATATATTACATTCTTAAGTATGATAAGATTTATTTCTGGGCTTTCTATTCTATTTAATTGATATCTATGTTTAGTGTTACTTCAGTATGTGGATCCTATTTTAACTATTGTTTTAAACCCTATATTTTCAGAGCTGACAGCCCCGATAGTTCCTCTTTCTCAAAATATTCTTTGATATTCCTACCCATTTATATTTCTGATCAATTTTATTAAAATTTCACAGAGTTTCAAGGAAAATTGCATTAGATTTTTTAACTGGGATTATGTTAAAATTACACATTAATTTTGGGAAAACTGACATTTTACTCTTCACTCCAAAGCAGTTTCCAGTTATTTCCTTTGTCTTTCTTTATATGTGATCATCTATCATGAATGATATTGTGACTTATTTGAAATATTTATCTGATTTTTATTTTTTATCTTGTATTATTCAAAATTTCCAGAATGATATTAATGTTATTGAGGCCAATGTGGTACTGGATTTTCAAGTGAATGTATCAAGTGTATCTTTGGATAATTTTGGATAATGGCTTAAGGAAGTATTGTTTTTTCTGTTGTCCTTCAATGTTTTTATTTGAACATTTATTAACTGTTATATTCTCTTAGTGATTCTTATCAATATACATTTATATCACTATATTTAATATGTTTCTCTAAATTTTAATACCCAGAATTTTTGGATAAATATATTTTATGTTATTGTTCTTTGTATTCAATATAGAATGTTCATTTGTTTCCCCAATTTTTGCATTTTCAAAATGTCTACAGTTTTTGTTTATATTTATTAGATTTGGTATCAGAATTGTGTTTGCTTCATAAAATAATTGCATGCATGTGGAGGGACATCAGTTAGTGTGACAGCCATAGCTTCCTTGTGCCAGAGTGACTTATATTATCGGTGAGTTTTAAGTAGAGTGGGCACCTGCCTTCTACCCTCCTCTTGGGAGCCAGCGTGCCCACAGAGAATATGCTTTCTGATCTACAGCTCTCAGTCATACGTTTTACAGGGGCAAGCTCCATGTGGGGAGCGTGTGGTAATTCTGTGCTTCCTATGGCGGAGGTATAGATAATTCTAGGGTTCAGTTCTGAGGGATCTGTGGTTGTCACACATCCAAGCCACATCCTCAAATCCAACCTTTATTGGTGATAAAGCTGTTCTTTTTATTTCCATCTGTCTAATTTCCTTGCACATCTCTCAATTATTTCTGGGTTTTAGTGGGATAAAGGAGTATTCTATATTAGGCTCCCTCCAATAGCCCAACATATGTTTAAAAGGATTTCTAGAAAGAGAGAATAAAATGAATGAAGGAAAAACAATATTCCAAAGATAATGGATGACAAAAGGGGGACAACTTTGTGAATACAGTAAAACCCTTGGAGTAAATAATTTAAATGGTTGAATTTTATGGTATGTGAAATATATCTCAATAAAGAGGTGTGTGTATGTGTTTTTTTTTAAGATAATGATTGAAAACTTTTCAGAAGTAATTGAAGTCACTCATTGTTTCATAAATTACAATATAAATCAAAATGAAGGTATATCACCTGAAAGAGAAAAGCCCTTGAGACATAGAAAAGATCTTTAAAGTTACCAGGAAGAAAGATAGCTAATCTATAGAAGAATGACAGGTTATCAGACTTCTCAACAGCGTAATAGAGCCAAGAGGATGATGGAAACATATCTGCAAAGTGCTGACAACTGGAATCTACACCCAGCTAAACCAACAGGCCAGAGTCAGAGTGAAATAAAGACCTTCTCTAAGTCTGAGATAATTTACCGTTATTACACCTTCACTGAATAAATCCAAAGTAAGTAGAAAGAAATAATAAGACAAGAGCAGAAAGAGATGAAAGAAACAGATCAGAAGTCAGTCTTAAAGAAATCATCAAAGCCAATAATAGGCTCTTTGAAAAAATTAATAAAATAGACAAACTTCTTTCAAGATTGATCAAAAGAGAGAAAAATATGTACAAATACAGAAATTGAGAATAAAAATGTAAAGATAAAGAAAAGGTTTTCTTAATTATAGGATAATTTTTAACTAGTTCATGTCACCAAATTTGAAAACTACCATAAAATGATCATTAATCCCAAAAAAGTATAAATTATCCAAACTGCAGATGAAATAAAAAACCTGAATAGTTTATTAACCAATAAAACATGAAATCGTGGGCCGGCCCGGTGGCGCACTGCTACAGTGCGCCACTTGGGAGCGCGGTGGCGCTCCCGCCAAGGGTTCGGATCCTACATACAGACACCGGTTCCCGCTCACTGGCTGAGCGAGGTGCGGGTGCAGCACCGAGGGTTGCGATCCCGTTGCCGGTCTCGGTCCGGTACGGGCGCGACACTGAGGGTTGCGATCTGTTGTCGGTCACGAAAAAAGACAAAAAGAAAAAAAAAAAAAAAGAAAAACATGAAATCGTTAGTTTAAAAACTTTCCAATCATTTAAGGAACGGGTAATCCAAGTATTACACAAATTGTTCCATAGAAAAGAAGGAATGTCCCAAGCTACTTTATCTATTGCCCCACTGTCACTCCTTCCAATACCACTCCTATCCTAATTCTTGGTGATTCCAATGTACTCTTAGGCAGCCCTAGCATCTGAACTCAGTCCCGTAAGTTCCTCTGCTCCAGTGATCTTGTTATCTTCCAGTCCCTCAGCCACTCATGCCTGCAGCTGCAACCCTCCACAACCTTCATCTCCTGCATCCGCTCTCTGACCATTACCTCCTCTTCTCTTTGCAGTTCATTCTTTCTAGAACTCTGAATCCAGTAAGTCCTTCGGCCTATGAGGCCCTCCATTTCATTCTCCTATCACTTTTTCACCACCCCTCATGCCCCGATGACCCCCTTTCTTCCCACTTACCCAGCTGACATTCCTCGCTACCTATGCCCCTTCTCCCCTTGGTTGTACTCTCTTGGCCAAACCACAATGAGGTTTAAGACCAACTTTCTACCTCCTCTGAGACTGTGGAAGAAAACACACAATCAATCTGACTGGCCCATTTTAAATTCAGGATCACGAATCTCAAGTAAGCTCTTAATGCTCCCTGGCAGACATGCTGTATTTCCTAATCCATGTATCTCCTACTCTCCCACTTGACTATTTCATACTATTTTCCTTTATTCTCAAATTTCCAATACCTCTTCCCACATCCTCACTCACTGAAAGCCATGCTTCCCACCTCATGGAGAAAACTGAAGCAGTCAGAAGAGGATCTCCACAGATTCCTACCACTTCTTCTGCCCTCCTCCTCGCCAATGGGCCCACGTATGCTGCGTGCTCTGCAGTTACTACAAAGGAGTAAACTGCCCGTGCTCCCACTGAAGTCACTCTCCCCACTTCAAAACCGGATATTATTTCCCCTGGATTACCTAAGGGCTAGTAAAGGGCATATCTCCGGCTGTTGTTCTCTCTCTCTTTCCTATATCATTAACTTTCCCGTTCTACTGGATCATTTCTGTTAGCATATAAACATTGGCTATTTCTCCCTTATTAAAAAAAAAAAAAAAACAACTTTCTCTTGACCCCATTTTCTCCACCAGCTCCAACCAGTTTCTCTACTCATCTTTATCACAAATTTCCTTGAAAGTGTTGTCTACACTCAACTCCAGTTCCTCTCCTCCCATTCTCTGAAACGAAGATTCTCATCAGGTTTTTACCTGCAGCACTCCACTGAAAACCCCCTCTTTTGGAAAACCTCCAAATTGCTAATTTCAATGGACTTCTACTTGCTCTCTCAGCAGCATTTAAACATAGTCGATCACCCCCTCTTCCATGATACCCCTTCTTCCCCCGGCTTCCAGGACGATGCACTGTCTTGGTTTCCTCCTACATCACTGTCCACTCCTCAGTCCCCTTAGCTGGTTCATCTTCTCCCTGACTTCTCATGGAGGCTTCCCCCAGCACTCAGCTCTTCATCCTCTTCACTGTCTGTGTTCGTTCCTTCCTTGTTCTCACTTAGTCACATGGCTTTCCATGTTACCAGTATGCAACAGTTGCCGGATTTTTATTTCCAGCCCATACCTCTCTGCTGTGCCCAGACTCATGCATCCAACTGCCTAACAGACACCTCCACTTGGGTAGCCAATAGAAATCTCAAACTTAACATGAATTGAACTTCTAAACTCTTCCCACGTATCCCACCCCAATTTTCCCCATTCCGATTGGTAGCAATATCATCTTTCTAGTAGTTTAATACCAAAACCTTGTAGTCTAAAACTTTTCCTACTATACTCCACATCCAATCCACCAGAAATTCTGTTGGCTGTACCCTCAAAACATATCTAAAATCTGACTGCTTATCACTTCCCTACTACTGCTCTGGTCTAAGCTTCTGTCTCTTGCCTGGACTCCTATAAGAGCCTTTTGACTGGTCTCCTGCATGGTTCTTACCTTCTGCAGTCTAGAGGTCCTTTCAAAAGCTAGTCAGGGCATGCCTTCCCTCTACTCGAACCTTCGCAGGCCCACGGGCAGGGCTGTACCCCCGCACACCCTTGCCCTGCTCTCCCCTCCGTTCAGTCTATGACCTCATCTTCGACCTCTCCATCTTCACCATCCAGCTTCACACCAGCCTACCCACTGCGCCTCGAATAGCCACAGCTTTTGCTGTGGCCGTTGCCTCTACCTGGAGTGTTCTTCCCCAGAAATCTGCATGGGTAATGCCCTCAATTCAGGTTTTTACCCAAATGCCATCTTCTCAAACAGTCCTTCTCTATTAAAAATTGCAAGTAACCCCACCATTGCAATCACCACACTCCTAATCACCAAACCCTGCTTTTACGTATTCACATCCCATAGAATTCACCCTTTTAAAGTACACAATTCAATGGTTTCCAGTATATTCACAGAGTTGTGCAACCATCATGACAGTCAATTTTAGGACATTTTTATCACTACAAAAATAAGCCCCATTGTAATCGATCACTCCCCATTTCCCCCAAATTCCCCTCCCCTCAGCTCTAGGCAGACACCAATCTACTTTTTGTCTCTCTGGATTTCAGATAGAGTAATACAATATATGGCCCTTTGTGTCTGACTTCTTTCACTTAGCGTAACGTTTTCCAGGTTCATCCGTGTTGTAGCATGTACCTACATGTGTCAGTAGTATGAATACCTGTAGAATAAAACATCCATCACTGCTTTATTTCTTTTTATGACTGAATAATATTCCATTGTATGGATTTACCACATTTTGTTTATCCATCCATTAGTTGATGGACATTTGGATTGTTTTCACTTTTTGACAATTATGAATAATGCTGCTATGAATTTTGTGTGGACATATATTTTTATTTTTATTGGGTATATACCTAGCAGTAGAATTGCTGGGTCATATGGTAACTATGATATTTAACCTTCTGAAAAATTGTCAAACTGTTTGCCAAAATAGATACACCATTTTACACTTCCACCCACAGTGTATGAAGGTTCCGATTCCTTCATAGCCCCTCCAACACTTGTTATTTTCTATATTTTTGTTATTGGTTTTATTTCTACAATATCAATTATCACTTTCCAACATACTATACCATTTATTGTTTCCTAAGATTTTTGTATTGTCTATCTCTCTCCACTACAATGTAAATTCAGTGAAGGCAGGAATTTTTCTTTGTAAATTTGTTTTGTTCACTGTTGAAAGTGCCTAGAACATAGGAAGCACACAATGAATATTTGTGGATTGAAATAGAATGAGTTTAGTATAAATATTTGTGATGGAAATGGAATGAGTTTTGTATAATAAAACCAGACAACAGTATGAGAAAAGGAAGTGTAAGTCTCATTTATCAGACTCAAATATTTTCTTTTCCTTTTTAAAAGTTTTACTTTATTTTTGATTGACAAATAATAATTGTATATATTTATGGGGTACAATGTGATGTTTTGTTACATGTGTACATTGTGTAATAATAAAATCAGGCTAATTAACATATCCATCACCTTAAATTATTATCATTTGTGGTGAGAACATTTAAAATCCTCTCTTTTAGCAATTTTAAAGTATATAACACATTTTTATTAACTATAGCTACCATGCTGTGCTATAGATCACCAGAACCTATTACTCCTGTCTGACTGTACACTTTGACCCAAATCTCCCCTTTCCCCATGTACCCTTTCCTCCCACATCCAGCCTCTAGTAACCACCATTCTACTCTGCATTTCCGAGTTCAAATTTTTTAGATTCCACATGTAAGTGTGATCGATCTCTCTGTGCCTGGCTTATTTCACTTACTAAAATGTCCTCTAGATTCACTCACCCTGTTACAAATGACAGAATTTCCTGCTTTTTTAAAGGCTGAATAGTATTCTGTTGTGTATATATACCACATTTTAAAAACCCATTTGTCCATTGGCAGGCACTTCAGTTGTTTCCATATCTTGGTCATTGTGAATAATACTGCAATGAACATGGGAGTACATACCTCCTCAGTTTACTAATTTCAGTTCCTATGGATACATACCCAGAAGTGGGATTGCTGGATCATATGGTAATTCTACCATACGATAGAATTTTTTGAGAAACCTCCAAACTGTTTTCTAAAGTGGTTATCTAGTTTAAAATACCACCAACAGTGTGCAAGTGTTCCTTTTTCTCCACATCCTTACTAATACTTGTTATTTTTCATCTTTTTTTTAATAGCCAATCTAACAGGTGTGAAGTAATATCTCATTGTTGCTCTGATTTTGCATTTCTCTGATGATTAGAGATGGTGAGCATTATACACACACACACACACACACACACACACACACACGAGGGTACTTCAAAAAGTTCAAGGAAAAATAGAATTAAAAGATAATACAAAATTTTTAATGAACTTTTTGATGTACCCTCATATCTATTGGCCATTTATATGTCTTTTGAGAAATATTGATTCAGTTCTTTTGCCCATTTTTTAATAGGGTTATTTGTTTTTGTCAGTATTTTGAGTATCCTTGTATTTATTGGGTATTAGCCCCTTATCCGGTATAATCTCCCAATCTGTGGGTTGTCTCTTCACTCTGTTAATTGTTTTCCTCGCTGTGCAGAAGCTTTTTAACTTGATGCAATCCCATTTTTCTATTTTTGCTTTCATTACCTGTAAGAATCAAAAATTTAAATAAAATATTAGTAATGAGATAGATTAAGACCCCAAAATTATGTGTATCTTAGAGAGATAATATAAGCTCAAAAAGACAAAGCTGCATATTGGCCAGCTACTGGGAGACACCAGGCCAAAGTTTTCATGGCAACATAAAGCAAAAAGTCATAAACTGAATTTTGCTTCCTACAGGGCTCATCATAGCTCATTAACTATGAAAGAAGCAGAAAAATAAATCAATAAAGCAGTTTGTCCTTCAGGAAGCCAGCAGACAATATGGTGTAAACTGGCACCAAGTTTTATGATCACTTGGATAGGCTCATGGGCAGGTAGGTACACTGGGACTTGGAGTAGCTAGAGTAGGAAGGAAAAATAAACAGGAAGGGTAGGGACTAATAGCCTAGAAGCTGATGCAGTGCAGGATTCTAGAGAACCTGGGCAGGGGATGGTGTGCCCTGAGGCCCCATCCTGTGTGGGGTGTGGGTATTGAGTCAGACAGTCAGCTTTCCCCTTAATCAGCAGGGCCCAGCCACTGGCCAAGGCACAAAGAATAGGATACTGTGCCACTTCTGTGCCATTCCCAGAGGGATGGCAGACCAGCCAAATGGGTGCAGGGCTGGGTTCCTGTCCAGGGGATGGGGGGATGAGGAGTGGGAGAGAACATGACGGATCGATGTTGTCAACAGTTTCACATATGTGGCCCTTGTCTTTTAATACCTTCTTTTTTTGGAGGGGAGATGTCTATCTAGCCCCGTAGGACTTTTTCAGCCCCTGTCCAAATTTTTCATCTCCCACTGCACCCAAGCAGGAAGCAGCAGAGTACCCAATAATCCTTTGCAATTTATAATTGGGCTCAATTTCCTGAACAGAGACCTGACACAGTGCAGAATCTACATTCACACAGTACTCCCAACACCTTCTTTCTGACATTTGTGCAGCCCCAGGACCTCCCCCAGGGCAAAGCCTTGAGATTCGTGGGACATCTGAACTCTGCCCACAACACTTTTTAACCCTATGGCTACCCCTCTGACTCCGCTGACCTTTGGGTGGGGGGGAGGCAGGAAAACCACCCTTCCTTTCTCCTCGTTATCCCACCTTGTCACCTCCGTTTTCTACAAAACACATGTACGTTTGAAAAAAAAAAAAAAAAAGTCTTTCATCTGGGACGTGTTTTCTTTACCAGAGCAAGTGTGCGCGAGGGGGCGGGGAAGGGGGAGTGGGCGGGGCAGGGGTACGAAAGTGCCCAGCAGCAGGAGCACCTACAAAAACAATCCTCACCGGGCGAGGCACGGAGGGGGAGATCTTACTGAGGAAAGTGACCTGCAACTCCGGGGAGGCCGGGCCGCTCACTGCGGGCAGTCCTGGCGGTGCTGGGGCGGAGGGATGAAGGGAAAGGGGATGGAGCTGGGGGAAGGGCAGGACGGGGGGAGGGGTGGTCCCGAGCAATTCAATGGCGCTTTGATTTAACAACTCCAAGCCCTTTGAAAACATTTTGCCAAGAAAAGCTTGCCATCAACACGTATAATCTCTTATCAGAGGCCCCTGAAAGCCCGGGCCCCGGGGTTAATTCCCCCATCGCAATGAGTTTGAATCAGCTCTAAACCCGCAGTGACATGAAAGCGCCCGAGCCTCGGGCCGCACGGAGCCCACTGAGATCCGCCGACCGGGGAGGATTACGGGGCCTGTTCCGCGGCGGGCTCGCCGGCGGGACGGGCAGGCTCAAAAGAAAAAGAATAATTAGGGATAATTGCTTGTGTCCAAACACAAGCATTAAGGCCCCCTGTTCCCCTTTGGGACTTTGTGAGCCAGAATGAAAGAGACACCCCCTGTTTTGACAGCTGGACCAGCGGCCTGGATCGGTGACCGAGGGAGGAAGCGCTCCCGGCCGCTGGGGGTGGCGAGCAGAATATTCTGATGACAGCAAGAGAGACCTTTCTGCTCCTTTGTCGAGATACCACAACCCTCCCTCTTCTCCAGCTGCTTAACCAGGCTGCCCTAAAGAGAAAGCTTTGGTTTGGGTTTTGGGTTTTGTTTTGCTTTTGAGATTTAATACTGCATATATTTCATCACGTCCCACTGGTTTCAACAACGTATAAAATCCATGAAATTTAACATTCCATTTCAGAGCCTTGGCCAAGAGATGAAGTTATTATAACAAGTACAAAACGTGATATTTACGAAAGTCAGAGCTTCCATCGCATCTACACTTCACCAGAATTAGAATATTTTTGCTTCAGCGGCTGTGTGGCCTGTTCCCTCGATGGGCTCGAAACCAGGGAGACCAATCCGAAAAAGGAGGTGTGAAATGGAGAAGTCTGAATCCGTGTCCGGCAAGAGTTCCCCGGCGCCCGGGGTTACCCCGTAGTTACACCTTCAGGCCGCACCGCAGGCACACTGGTCCCCAAGAGCGCGGCGGGCGGAGTGCGTTCCCGGCCGGGCGGATGCCCGCACGTGCGGGGCTGGGCTTGGAACGCGGGGCCCGGGCCAGGCTCTCCAACGCAGCACGCACACCCTGTTCTGCTCCGCAAGTCCCTCCGGGGGCAGCCCCCGAGCCCTCGGGCAGGCGGCGGAGCCGGCTAGTCGGCGTGGACGCGGGGGTTGGGACTCAGGAGCGCCCCTCCGAGGCCTGCGGGGGAGATCAGAGGGAGCGCCTCCAGGATTTAATACTGCATATATTTCATCACGTCCCACTGGTTTCAACAACGTATAAAATCCATGAAATTTAACATTCCATTTCAGAGCCTTGGCCAAGAGATGAAGTTATTATAACAAGTACAAAACGTGATATTTACGAAAGTCAGAGCTTCCATCGCATCTACACTTCACCAGAATTAGAATATTTTTGCTTCAGCGGCTGTGTGGCCTGTTCCCTCGATGGGCTCGAAACCAGGGAGACCAATCCGAAAAAGGAGGTGTGAAATGGAGAAGTCTGAATCCGTGTCCGGCAAGAGTTCCCCGGCGCCCGGGGTTACCCCGTAGTTACACCTTCAGGCCGCACCGCAGGCACACTGGTCCCCAAGAGCGCGGCGGGCGGAGTGCGTTCCCGGCCGGGCGGATGCCCGCACGTGCGGGGCTGGGCTTGGAACGCGGGGCCCGGGCCAGGCTCTCCAACGCAGCACGCACACCCTGTTCTGCTCCGCAAGTCCCTCCGGGGGCAGCCCCCGAGCCCTCGGGCAGGCGGCGGAGCCGGCTAGTCGGCGTGGACGCGGGGGTTGGGACTCAGGAGCGCCCCTCCGAGGCCTGCGGGGGAGATCAGAGGGAGCGCCTCCAGCCCGTGCCCCGGGCCGCGGAGCGTCCTGCTCCCTCTCTGGCACCGGAACGCCGGGCGGTCCTGCTGCGGTCGCTCTTGTCCCCTCGCGAGTCCCAGCGACGATGGCTCAACTCCAAGACCGCCCTCCCAGCCCGCCGACCCGGGCCGGGTGAAGCGGCCACGTAAACCCTCCTGGACACTGGACGCCAGGGAGATGGCTGGCAGTCGCCTGCCCTGGCCAGATGGAATGAGGTCGAGCTTAAAAGCAAATCTCAAGCCTCGTTATGTAGCTGATTGATGGACTCAGCTTTCACTTTTAAGAAGCAAATCAAAGTTCATATGAAAGATGCTAGAGGATGTGGTCCTCCCTGGAGTCTCCCTCTTTCTCCAAAGATCTGCACGTCCCCCCATCCTTCACAGCTGCTCACAATACTACAGCAATGAAACATTTGTTTTGTGGAGTATGTTACAAAAAAATGACGATAAAAGTTATAATAAAAAAGAAATACAGATGTTTTTACCAGCGTGCCTATGCACAGTGTGAGTGTGTGTCTGTGCTTCTTTCCCCATGCTTTCGTCACCAAGTCAAGGATGCATTCCAGGAAAGTTCCATAAAAATATATCATCAACTCCAGCCTGATAGTTGACCTAGCCATGGAAAACCTCAATGGAATGTGAGTGTGTGTCTGTGCTTCTTTCCCCATGCTTTCGTCACCAAGTCAAGGATGCATTCCAGGAAAGTTTCATAAAAATATATCATCAACTCCAGCCTGATAGTTGACCTAGCCATGGAAAACCTCAATGGATCCTCACTAGATCAGACCATAACTGGCATCCTAAAACTCTTTACATTAAAAAGTATCAGGCATGAAGATCTAAGATATATTCCCCACCACCTCAAGCCAACAGTCTAGAAGATCAACTATCTTTCATCATCAAGCAGACATAACTCAAGCCACCAACAAAGTAGAGGGCACATAATGTTTCTACATCAATGTTTCCCACACTATGTGTGTGACTCAAGAGTGAGTCATGAAATCAATTTTGTGAGTCATGATGAACATTTTTTTAAAACAAAATAACATTTAATTCTGCAAAAATACAATTTTGTATTACAATCATGAGTGCTGAGCATATGTGGTCTTTTTAAAAGGCCAACTAAAGTGCTGTTTTATTTTCATGTTTATTAAGAACCTCCAAAACAGGAGCAAACTTTACTTTTAGAATGAAGCCACTCTCTATGTGAAAAGATGACATGCCTAAATTGTATTTACAAGGGAATGTTTAAAATTCATTTCTTTTTCTAATGTAAGCTGACTTCAGGGGGTGGGGGTTTCCACTTCTTGGAGGAGCCTCCAGGCAGAGCCAGTTCTTGGCACCAATAGCATTGCCTGATGCTGTAAAACACTAAATCTGGACAGATTTACACAGAACAGAAGCTTCAATTTCACCCTTCAAATTCCAGCCAAACTGCTTTGGGGACTTTTCTATGTTCCAGATCCCCCTGAATGTTTTTCCAGGTTGTATGGTTGAGCCCCAGCCTACAGTAGCCCAACCAAAATTATGACATTATTAGATACAGGAAGGAGATCTGTGTCATCATATTATTTTTATTATGTCCACATTGTGGAACAAAGACATTTTATTTAAAAAATGCAACTACTATGACATCAACGAAACAGTGCATGTCTATATGACACTAAAAATTTGGAGATGGGTTTTATATGTCAGAAAGATATATCATTTTATTTGCAGACCTTTAAGTGGAACTTCTCTTTGCAGTTGTATTATTTTTTTTCTAAACAATATTTTTATGAAGACAAAAGTTAATCAATAAGGTATTTGAGACCATTTTTCCAGACGTTGTATGAAGGAGACTAACTTCTTCCCATTGCGACAGACATGAATTTTCCTCTAACTTTAAAATAAACAACTACTGCTTACATCCGTAGAAATACCATTTAGAAAACTGCTTTCCTCTACTGCTAATGAAAAGTGCATTGTTTTTCCCCAAAAGAAGAAACCCAGAATTCTTTAACTGTACTGCCAGGTGTATCACCATTAATAGCATTGAGTGCTTTCAGGACAGGTAGAGGGCTCCCCTGCTAGGCCTTGGACATACTGGCTACACAAAGTTATACTCTCAGGATTTCTATAATTTACTACAAATACAATTCAGGACATAACATTGTGAGAAAAGATGCAAGTAAATACATGTTTACATTCTATAAAAGCAAAGGCATTTGCATTATCAGAGTTAGGACAGAGAATAGATTGAAAATATTTCTTCCTAGTGCTAAATCCATTCATAGCCGATAAAATAATTGAGGACACTTTTTTCCTTATAAATTTAGTCACATATGTTTGAAGCTTGATGCAACACTTCTGCAGAGCCCCTTCCAAAGCCCCCAAGAAGCCCGAAATAGTTGAGATACCCTCTACATCTCCCTTCCCCTTATAGGCCCTGCTTGTGGAGAATAGTGGAAAGTACAATGTACTGAGTTAAACAAATATTTAGCTTGTTCCATGTCCAAGGCAAATCAGACTTCAAGCCAACATGTGGGCTCCAGTTCCGAGCTGGAGCACATGGCCTCAGGTTGGGCCTGGGAGTGAATGATGTATATGGTCATTGTCGGAGGCTCTGTCTGGGCCAGACAGACTCTGGGTCACACACCTTCCCAAAGACTGTGTAGGAACTGCGCTTTGCTTTATTCCAGAACCCATCACAGGTTAGAGCTCTCTGAGGCAGGCCCAGCATTGATGGTCTAGAATCAGACATTTACTTCTTACTTGTCTGAGGTCCTTTAGGAAGGCGCTATGATTTATTGATTTTGAATTCTCTACCTTTAGTACCAGACCTGGTACATGCTAAGCCCTCACTATACCTGATAAATCTCTTAAATCTTTTAGGTTCCTGGTGAAGAATATCCCATTATTGGGCCTTCAGGTGGCTGCAGACTGCTGAGATGTGTTAGGTAGGGTCTTTGTGTCTTCAGGTGGCTGTGGACTATCTAGATGTGTGTTGTGAACAGTAGCCACTAGCCACGTATGGCTACTGATGCTTGCAGTGTGGCTAGTCCAAATTGATATGTGCTGTAACTATAAAATACATACTGTATTTTGAAAACTCTCTTAGTTTGGGATTCTATAAAAAATTACCATCAACTGCATGGTTTAAGCAACAAGCACTTATTTTTCACAGTTCTAGAGGCTGGAAGTCCAAGACTAGGGTGCCAGCACTGTCAGTTTCTTGGTGAGGGCCCTCTTTCTGGTTATGTCTTCACACAGCCTTTCCTTGATGCATGCAGGCAGAGAGAGAGATGTTAGGCCTCTTTCTTTTCTTATAAGGTTATTGATCTCATTGTGGGGATTCTACACTTAAGACCTCATCTAACCCTAACTACCTCCTGAGGTCTCACTTCCTAGTGCCATCAAATTGTGGCTTAGGCCTTCAACATTTTGAGTTTTGGTGGGATGCAAACATTCAATGTATAGAAAAGACACTATAAAAAACAACGTAAAATTTTACTAATTTTTATATTGATTATATATTGAATAATACCTGGGATATGTTGGGTTAGATAAAATATATTTGTGGTCGGCAGCCTCTAACATGGCCCCCACTGCTCTCAACCTCTTGGCATTCATGCCCATATGTAATTCTCTCCCCTAGAATGTAGACTAGACTTAGCAGCTCAATTATAACAAATAGAATATGGCAGAAGTGATGGGCTGTAGCTTCCAAGATTAGATTACAAGAAGACTGCAGCTTCTATCTTGAGCACTCCCTCTCTCGCTCATTAGCCTGCTCCCTCTATAATTCTTTTCTGTCTCAGAGCCCAGGCACCAGTAAAGAACAGGTTACCATGCTGAAGATGCCAAATGGAGAAGAGAGGCCCTGGAAGCTGAGAGACCACGTGGAGGAGAGCTGAGGCATGTCAGCCAATAGCCAGCACCAACTGCAAGCCATGGGAGTGAAGCTTTTCAGAAGTGGACTGTCCTGCCCCAGCCAATGCTGCAGGTGATGGAGGCTGGCTGACAGCCTGACTGAACATTCAGGAGAAACCCTGAGCCAGAACGATCCAGCTAAGCTGCTCATGCATCGCTGACCCATAGCAATTACGAAATAACAAATGTATGTTTTAAGGTAAGTTTTGGGATAATTATTACACAGCAATAAATAACTAATACACTGTTACTAAAATTAATAGGTTTTTTTGTTGTTGGTTGGTTGGTTGTTTTTACTTTTTAAAAATGTGACTACTAGAAAATTTTAATTACATGGTTGGCTCACAGTATATTTTTATTGGACAGCACTGGTCTCTACAGCTCAGACAGGACAAAAGTGATCCAGATTTAATTTGGAATAATTCTAGGGAGCTGGACTCAAATTTACTGTATTTAAAAAAACCTTGAAATATTTAGGTATAAATCCAACAATATGTATTAAAATATATATCCCTTGGCTAAACCAAGTTTTGATATTTACATATTAAAAAAGCTGTGGGTTGAGAAGTCAAGAGTTAGTCCCCCAGGATAGCTCCTAGTTAGTTGGAAACCGAACCCAGACAGACCATTTTTAATATTCCTTCCAGCTCTAACATCTTCTGATTCATCAACTGGTCATTTCAGTATTCACCTGCTATGGTGGCATTGGTAATAGTTGGTTCAGTGTTTCTTTTAATAACAAATCCAACATTAGCAGCTCCACTGCTCCAAAATGGTCTTTTAGCAAAGAGTGGCAAGTAGGACAGGGTGAGGAGAGGACAACCTGAGACTGAGGAGCATTCTCCAGCACACCCCAAATTGCTCCCTAAATCCTCCATGACCCTCTGCAGACCTTCTTGGAAGATCTTGCATCTCTGTGCTTCACCACTCCTGACGTCTCAGAACTCCAGAAAACTATGTTTTCATTTAGGAGTGTTTGTAGCTAAGTTTGAAGTTGGGAAAAAATAAAGGACTTAGCTTTCTATTTATTTGTACTTGCAGAACCACAGAAAACCAAGGTGATAATTAGAAAAATATTTTAGAAACCCAATTTTCTATTGGATTTTATTTTTCCAGTACAGTGACAAGTCCTCATAAATTTTCAATGGCTAAACATATAAGAGTTTTAATCATTTGGCCAGAAAGCCACGGATTTGAATCTTCTTTGCTCTGATTGTTTACAGATAATCATGGACGAGGACTATGTAACAAACATGAACATTGTCTTGTGTGCTTTTTTTTCTGCATTTAATTAAAAAATTCTTTTTCTTACATGTTAAATGCATTTTATTTTGACAACATGATTGCTGATGTCATACATGTGACCTCAAAGGGGAATAACTTCTATAGTAATATTTTGACCAAAAGTGGAGAGTCTACCAAAAGCCATTCTTGCTAGTTTCAATAACTTAAAAATGACCCTTAATACATGTTGCTGAAAACATTCCAGCTTTGGATATATTGGGTGATTTAGTGAGAGGCTGGGACTGTAACATAGGCCATCCATAAATGTTAGTGGATAGTGGCTGCTCTGAAATTTTGTATTAAAAAGCTAAACATGTTGCTAACATAAATTAGCATTATTTTGTCACATGGCATTTATCATTTTTTATATTTACTTCAATTAGATCTGTAATTTTCAAACTGTTATAACAATATTTTAGTAGATTTTAGATTTTTCATCAGAGATGAATTTTAGAAGCCTCTCATTAAACAGTAAAGGTAATCCTATGAGGGAAAGGTAAAAGTTATGTCACTTATATTGAGCCAACAATTAAAAATGAGAGCTTTGTACTAAGTGACAATTTTAATTCTGGATTTTGATTTTCAATTTTCTAAATTGACATCATTTTTTCCTAAATGAAATTATTAGTGTTTGTCTAAGCATACACACAAAATAAGTTAAAGTAAATTTATCATTTCAGATGATACCAAAGCTTTTCCAAATTTTCAAAACAATGGGATTAAAGTACGTAGTGTGTGTGCTCTTCTGTTTTCCAAAGGCACTAATGCCAGACATTGCTGCACAGAACTAAGCAAGTTGGCTTCCAAAAACGTGCTCACCATATGCTTCTGATAACTTTCTGAAAGAAGTAATGAATGGCATAGTATGGTAGAGCATGCCTATTTAAATTAATGTCCACAGAGCGATAGTTATTAATTTCTAATTTTTATTCTCATTTTAAAGCCAGTTTTCTTCACTTTAGTATTTAATATTAAGCAATAATCACCTAAATCCTGGAGAGCTTTCTCCCCCCCCCCAACATTTGCAGACAGAACATAAATTTTTTTTGTTTAATAAAGAAAGCCTTTATTTTACCAGTAAAATTCTATTACTTTCTTCAGGGAATGATGATTTATATTTTAAAAGGTTTGGAACACAGTATTTTGTAACTTCAGCTCTTAGAATCCAATCAAGCCATTTGGGGGCTTTTGTCTCCTCTTTAATTCTCCTCCTCCTCCCTCCTGGCTGTGGATTCTACGTCCTTCCCCACCACACTCACTTTCGTCATGCTCTATAGCTCTCTCTCCTAGGAGGACCCTCTAATTTCAGTGATCTTCTAGCAGTGATCAGCAGACCCTTTCTGGTTCCTCAGCCTTAGACTAATCCAGCCACTGGGGAATAATTCTGTCCCCCCTGCCCCAGCACACTCAGCAGAAAGGCAGGATGCTCTCTTTCTCTTTTCCCTGCTGACTCCAAATAGGACTCCCCAAGGGGTTTGCCAGATAGACCCAGCTTCAACACAGGAAGGTGCTCACAGGTCAAGGAGAGGAAGAGAGAGAACTTATCAGGATGTATATTAACATTAAAAGCAAGGAAAATAGCTGACATGCAGCTTTGTGAGTGCAGGATGCTTCTGGTTGTCTGTCCAAAGTGTCCTGCCTGCTACTGCCCCATCCTCCTCAAGGCACTCCCACATCATTTGCTGTTACCAGCCATGCAAATATTTTTCTAATTCACAATTCAAACTCCGCCTCAGAAACAGGTGTCTTTCAGTGCAATCAGGATAAACTACACGTGTGGCTATTATTTTGTTGCTTTGCAAAGGTGATGAAGGGCCTAAGGGACTATCAGGCCGGGCCATCCTGGGTAATTTGCCATGAGTCCCTCTGTGAGTCCAGACCCTCCCTTTGTTTGCTGTCCAGCACGTGATTCCTGCAGATGACTGACAAGGGCAGACTTGTAACAACATTATTTCAGGAGGGCAATAACCAACCATCATAAATTCCTTTTTTAATAGTTTATTGTAGGTTGTAGACGATTGACAATGACTTTATTTTACAGCATAGAGGAAAATAGTTCCTTGTTGCTGCTAGTATCTAAAACCACCTTAAGACTTTTTAGCACCCTCGGAGAAAACCTAGCCTTTCACGAAATGAATCATAAATAGTTGAGTTAAGGAAACCACTGTTAAATAGGAAGAGAGAAGAAGGGAAGAGAAAAAGAAATATCTGAAATACAAAAGAAATACTGGAGAAGTCCCTTTCACACATATAAAATTTTAATAAAACTTTCATGGCTGTCCTTTATGTCTTTCCTGGGTGATACATGAAATCGAATGATGAAATACCTAAAAGCCTTATCCATACCTATGTAGAGAAACAAAAATTAGTTAAGACTTATGTCTTTCCTGGGTGAAATTGAATGATGAAATACCTAAAAGCCTTATCCATACCTATGTAGAGAAACAAAAATTAGTTAAGAAGTAGCTCATTCTGAGATCTGAATAAGGAACTCTGGGGTTCGTTTCATGTCTAGCCCTTCTAGGAGCACATCACTTCATTATTAATTTGTTTCTGTGGAAAAGAGACATTACAATTTTCATTGAAAAATCTACCAGCTGGCCGGTTAGCTCAGTTGGTTAAAGCGTGGCATTGCAGTACCAGGGTCAAGGATTCAGATCCCCATACTGGCTAGCTGCCAAAAAAGAAAAAGAAAAATGTCATATTTTGTTAATATTTCTACATCTTGACTTCAAACTATCAGTATCGTTCTTGTGGTTTCAAACCACACACAAGCACCTATGCCAAAAATCACCATCATGAAATAGAATATAATTTTATGGATGTTTAGGTAGAGGAGAGAGTTTATAAGAGTGTTTACATTTATTTTTCCTTTCCTTTAAAATGTGTTGTCTTTCATTGGAAAAATATATAAGCCACAAAATATCTTTAAAAAGCAATTCTTATAAAACACACCTAGAGCTAGAACCATGCAAGTAAGATACATATGTGACTAATCATTTTTTTGATGTATCTCTCTGCCTAATCATTAACTTAAAATGCCATATAAGAATTTATAATCCACAGTAAATTATTTCACTGAAATAATTTAAGAGGGCTGCTGACTAATGTGAAACATTCTAGTTTCCACCAGCAGTTGGCTGCCAAACGACATAAAAAAAAAGTCCCAGATATAAGCTGACATAAAATATAGTGAATATAAATCTCTAATCATCAAGTGGTGGTTAGAGGTTATTGAATTTAGGAGATAGGGAACAAACATATTAAGCACCATGAAGTCTTTCCAGGTTCCATTCTACATATTAGGAAACTGGATCTTTAAAAATCCCCTCAAAGCCTTTTAACTTCTTTGTTTAATGTCCTACATTTCAGAATTATTGTAATACAGTTTATTGAACATAGAAAATAGAGGGGAAATCATACCTCAATTACAAGAAGAATTGCTTAAGTCCTGTTTTTAAAATGTAAACTAGAAAATTAGCTTTTAAACTAAGACTTCTAACTTTTTTCAAATGTTCTTCTCACAGTATGCTTTTTGCAAAAAGTCATAATAACTCAACACAATAATTATACAAATAATAGTTATGAAGGTTTTCCCCCCCTTTCAAATTCTTAGGTTTTGTGCAAAGCTGGAAACATTTGAGTGGAAATAATGTTCAGATTATAAAAAGCAGCAGCACATGAGTGAAATCAGGCAGAATTGGCCTGACAGGGGGTCAGAAACCAGAAACAGTGACGTGCAGCCACTCAGATGGCAGCATTATTTAGATAGAAATCCATAATTAACTGAATTTTTTTGAGTTTAAAAGATTACTGTAAAGTGCAGGGGGAAAATAATAAGTCTGGTTAAAAAATTAATTCCCTTTCCAAATCATCATCCTTTCCTTCAAGATGTGACTCCAAAGAAAGACAATTACGTCAAAGAAGGTTAGGGGACTAATCCTGAACAATACTTTTTAAGCACATTCTAGACGCCTATTAGACTTCATGTAAACTGTAGACAGCAGCATTTCTACCACCCCAATACTTAACATCTGTACACCAGCTTCTAGGGAGCAGAAATGAAGACATATGCATTTTAACATATTCCAAAAATAAAGTCACAGGGGAAAATCTACCTTTCACCATATATGGCCATTGTGCAACTCTGTCCAAAAACTCAGTGCAGATATTTATGTAATATTGCCATTCCCACCCCTATCTCCAGGTTGGCAGAGGTTTAAGGAAATACTTTGGGGGAGGCCCTTGTGAAGTCAGTCTTCTAAAATGTGAATGCTGCTGATGGAAATGGCTGAAATGTTTTTTCAAGCATGGATCGGACTATCAGCATGTGGGGTATGTCAGAGTATTTTTTAATCAATCTTTCTAAAAATGCCTATGGATATAATAACTTGTAGTTATTGCATATACTAAACATTTTATTTGTGCTTGGGTTTTTTGGTTTTTTGGTTTTGTTTTTGGTGAGTTGTGACCTTGACTCATTTTGGGGGGGATTCTAGTAATGGAAAAGAAGATCTGTGGGATAAAGTGAATGCTGGATGATATTTTCTAAGGGACTTTAAGTGATGGAAATTGTCCAACACAGTTAGATTGAAACCTTGCTGATTATTAGGGAGGGGAAATACAACTAATAAATAGAATTGCAATAATAGAATTCCAAAGGAAATAGCATGTTTAAAATGACACAATTTTTTTTATGAATAGAAGTTGCATAATTAAACTAGTGTAAAACTAGCATGCTTGAGTATAGTGGCAATTTAAAGAATGTATAGCAGGCATGAAATGTAGTCAAATAAGAAACTGTGGTATTTTATTACAGAACTCTAACGGTGTGTGGAAGAGGGGGTCAGAAGGACCGGACTCAAATTCTGCTCAGCTCTGACCAGCTTTCTGACTGTGGCTAAGCCTCCTCATCAGAAAGAAATGGAGATGATAATATTTGTCCTGCCTACCTTACAGTTATTATGAAGATCAAATAAGAGAATAAATATACAATTGCTTCAAAACTGTTAAATACTACAAAAATACAGGTAATGTTACCATCATATTCTCAACTATCCTGCAATAATACGGTACCATTTTCATGTCAGTGCTAATGTAGGGCTCCCACTGAGAAGAGAATAATCAAAAGAATGTCACTGTGGCATCCTACCCATGCTCTCTCTCTAAGCATCATCCACTGCTCCCAGACACTCTGTGTCCAGAATGTTCTCCAGGAAGAGGGGTCAGTACACTCACACTCATGGAATGGGCATCACTCTATGAATCACCCTCTACCTGAAGGTCTCTCACACATGTTAATAGCAAATAGCTCTTCTCCACACCTCCAGAATCAGAATATACCTTTGGAGAACACAGAACTTTCACATCTCTAATGCTGCATGGACTATTCCCTCTTAATGCAATAGCAGTGCATTATTTGCTTTTCTACTCAGCTCATCCCTTCCTGCAAAATATATCATATTTAAAATGTGTTCAGTGAATTGTTACCTAGGAGTGATTGTAGCCCCAGAGGGGGAAAAGGCCCTAAAAATGTTAATTATCTGGAGTGTAGAGCTTAACATTCTGGACTCCAAGATGGTATTTAAGCCTATTTAGATTTTCTCTAAATTCTTTGAGGCTAATACAACTTCTGAATATGTCTAGTAATCTCTAATTATTTGTGGAAATGGTAGATGTGAGAAGACCAGATTAAAACCACAGATAATCCCAAAATCTTATTTTAGCCAACAGTGCAGCTCTTTTCCCACCAAGCCCAGCACTAGAAATGCTAACTACCAAGAAATGCAAGACAGACTTGAGTTCCAAGTTTTCCTTTCTCCTGCCCACCCTCTGGTGGAGATGTTAATGAACTGCCAGACTTCCAAGAAGAAAAAAAAAAGGCGAGCAGAAAGGAAAGTGGAAAATGTGGAAAATCAGGAGCCTGGGCCACTGCCAAGCTAGAAAATCAGCCGCGGAGTAACTGGAAGGTCAGAGTCCTAGAGTAAAGGAGCAACCCACATGCTCATGCCTTAGGAGCCCTGGGCTCTAGTTTCCAGAAGGAGCAGCGCTGTTCCATTTTTTGATGCCAGCACAGTTAGCTCATCGCTCTCTGCCCAGTGTGACCGGCTTCATTCTGGAAGGTGGTACAACAGAGAGGTAAGCTGGAGCCTTCTTTCCTGGCTCACAGCAAGGACCAGGCATGGATGGAACCAAGCGCTCTCTTCATTTGAGGAACACCGTTTACTAACAGGTGCAGGAAAGGAAGAGGAAGACAAGGACTTTGTTCTTAGGACTACTCTGTAGATCCCACTGGCCTTTGTTTTAGCGTTGACCCCCTTCTTGGTGCTTTTTTTTTTTTTCCTGACTTGGTGGTTTTTAATGTCACAATTGCAGTTTCACAATCCTCTTGAACCCAGGTCCAGTTTTAATGAACATAAAAGTTTTACACTGTAAGATTGTTTGAAATTTCAAAATAAATATCATCGGTGAAACAAGTTAATGCAAGTCATTTTAGAGCAAAGTTGTTTTTTCGAAAGACTGGAGAAGATCCATTACACAATTCAATGTCTACCCTTGGTCACAACCCACAAATGCACGATTCGGTTTTGGACAGGCGTATTTCTTCCCCTCCTCTTGTTCCTGGGCCACTTTCGTTTATGCTGGAGCCCTCTGAACTAGGACTTCTGGCTAGTTTGGGTTCAAATAAGCCAGGAATTAAATTTGGAAGCCGGGAGAAGAGAAATGGAGACCCGTGGTTCAGGGGAGAGAACCGGATGAACCTTAACTTCTTGGTGTGGAATGACAGAAATGTCCGTCCGTCCGTCCTGAGAGGTGAAGGAGCTGGCTTGGAAAAAGCAGAGAAATGTCCGTCCGGTTAGGAAAAAGCTGGCTCCTGAATTTAAACTTTCTGAGCCACAGAACTCAGGATTAGCATAATTCATTTATTTTATTTCTAAATGATGTCCTTTGGGCTCACATCACCTCGGGTCTCCATAGGGACAAACTGGGCGGACGCGGCTGCCAGAGGCGGCAGAAGGGACCGCGGGGCAGCTCGCCCCCGCCTC
>NW_007727013.1:351012-352860 GCF_000696425.1 Galeopterus variegatus
TTCGCTCTGAGGGCGACAGTCCTGATCCTGCGAGACCGAGACCCCCTAAGGGGCTCGTCTGAGGCGGTTAACTGCAATGGTGAGGGCAGCGGGGAACCCTCCCCGGGGGGCTGGCCGCTTGGCGGACAGTACGGGGACCATCTACGGCGGGACGGCAGTGGGGCTGCGGCAGGAGGTAGGACATGGGGCCGGGGGCGCAGCCTGCGCTTTGAGCCGACGGGAGTACCTAACGCAGCCACCGCCTTTGCAGATCCGGGCTTGAGTGTTTCGGTTTGGTTTTTTCCATTTTCAGTTCCCCCTTTCAGTGCCTGTACTAGCCTAGAGGGAGTGACAAATGACTTCCACATCCTGGTAGTACGTGGGTGCGTAGCCTTTCCCTTGGCCAACCCAGCCAGCGAGGTATCGGCTGCCAGAAAATGTGTTTCCCATCCACCACTTCTCGCACAAGGACAAAATACAATGTGTCTAAAAATGGCGAGCTTCCTGTCTGGGCTCCCCTCTCCCACTCTGGTTCCCTACTCAGGAGTAAGATTTGAGGAAAAAGATTAGTTGGAAACCTATTTTCCTTTGGACATCCCAGGTTTCTGCTGGCTCAGTGTCCAGTGTCAGGTGAAATTACTCATGAGGCTCTGAACAGCTGATAAGTGTTACCCCTTCTCCCTAGAAATTCCAACTGGATCTAAATCACTCCCTGCTTGCTGCGGAGGGTCTATGTTTTACGGGAGTTCTCTAGTGGGCTTTGAAGTATTTGCTTACCAAATCTGTTTCTGAGCTTCCAGCTCGGGAATAAATTACGTGTCTTCTCTCTGCCACCACCCCCTACCCCCAGGCCCCCTCAAGAGTGAACAGTGGAGATGTTTTCTGGACAATAGCTTTGAGTGAGGGCTCTGGGACTTAGTCAATTGCCAGTCCTGAGACACCCATTTGCTTCATGGTTGAATGAGAGATTTCAAATGTAGGGAATTGGGGCCCTTAAACCTTATTCTGTTCACAGATTTATCCCTTGCCCACAGGATCGCTTAACTACTGTCACCATTTACTATCTCCAGCCTGGTTGCCTCGTCAGGAAAATAGTCATTAGAATACTCATTTAGAGAACACATTAAAATCCTCATGCTGAAAACATCTTGAAGCTTTTTTGAGGACTGCCACTTGCCAGAGGTTAGTGCTAATTGATGTCAGGCAGGTCTGTTGCAAAGACTGTAGACTTCTATTTATGTTGTTCTGTGTAAAGGCCAGAGAGTGCAAAGGGGAAATAAGCAATGAAAACCGTTTGGTGAGTCAGGCAGCATTTTGCGTGTCTGTCAAGCTAGGGAAACGGTATTGTTGCCCAGCCTTCCATTGAACAGAACGAGGCACAGGTAAGTTGTCCATTTTGCTGCCTGCTAGGAGGTGCCTTCCCTCTCTATCCCCATGCCTAAAATATCACTAAAATCACCATTTCCCTGGCCCATGCGATGATGAAGTCATTAAAGACTCCCCAGGAGACTAGAGAGTAGCCTCTTCCGGGATGGCAACTTGTCACATTTCCACAATTCACCTTGTCAGGACCTTCAGCTGTGTGGGGATTCCTTGATTCTCCATCTGGGCCTTTTCAGGTAAGGACAAGGACCCTGTTACCCTTTTCTTATTTATAGTTTTACCAAAACAACAATATCAACAACAACAAAAAGTAAAACAAACAAAAAATTAAAATACGCAAAAGCATTGACATCTGGCATGCTCTCAAAGCACAGATTTCTTACCCTAAAATAATTAAAGCCTGTCACAGACTTGGCTGATCCTGTCTCTGGCTGGGCTCAGGCCTGCAGATTCCTGGTTGCTCTCATCACTGTGGCTTCACTGGAG
>NW_007727013.1:354097-354754 GCF_000696425.1 Galeopterus variegatus
GCCAGCCAGCACCACTGAAAACCACCTGTTTTGTGTTTTGAAAGCCTGGAAGCACCCCCACCCTCCACCCTTGCAGACCTCCCACTGAGTTCCAGTTTCCTGTCCAAACTCCAGATTTGAGTTCTTGACTCATTTGAAGAACAAAAAAGTCACATCCCCTAAACTTCCTGCATATTCCAGTCTTTTCTTCCCTGCTTGGGTTGCCACTGGTTGTCCTCTCAGGGCAAGAGTGGTCTTGTAAAGTTCTGAGCCTGGCAGCCCCCAGCGGAGCTCCTCAGACTTCCCAGAGATCAGACTACCTGCATAGTCACAGTCGTCTCTGCAGGGCACCATGTAACCAACGATTCTCCTTGAACGTGCTAGGAACAATTTTACAAGCACAAACTATGACCCTGTTATGTCATGTGCTATAAAATCACAACCGTAAGTAAACAGGTTCACACACACATCCACGCACAGGGCAAACTACCGACTGAATTCCCTGATTGGCAGTTTCTGAATGTTCTGGTGACACTAATTTGTTCAACATTTTTTTAGCCTTCTGCCAGCATTTGCAAGTGGTAGCAGGTGTCAAAGGCTGAAAGAAAACTTTTGGAAGATAAAAAGTTTAAAACTGACAAAGCTCTCCCCATGTAGTAAGCAAAATAATAGCCTCCC
>NW_007727013.1:354855-360387 GCF_000696425.1 Galeopterus variegatus
AAAGATGAAGGGAGAGGCTGTGAGCCAAAGAATGCAGGAAGCCTCTAGAAGCCGGAAAAGTCAAGAGAATGGGTTCTTCCCTAGGGCCTCCAGAAGGAACACAGCCCTTCCCAACATTATAATCTTAGTCCAGTGAACCCCGTTTCACACATCTGACCTCCAGAACTATGAAATAATAAATCTATTATTTTAAGCCACTAACTTTGTGGTAATTTGTTACAATAGCAATAGGACATCAACACTCTTCATTAATTCAGTTGTGCATGTGACTTTAGAAGTGGGAGGGGCGGGAGTTAGTGAGAAATTGGTAAAGGGCCACAAAAAGTGATTACAATGGATAAGGTTGAATATACTAATTATCCTGATTTCAGAATCACATATTGCGCCCAGGTATCGATATTCAATGCCGTACCCCCAGATACATGCCATCAGTTATGTTTCAATAAGAAAAAGGAAAGAGTTTGTTTCAATAAGAAAAAGGAAAATGTTTCCTGCGACCCACCTCTGTGCCCCTTCTCAGAGAGCAGCTCCCAAGCTGCTGTCCTCAAGCCCCACCCCATACACCCACGGCGATCCTGGCTCAGTCAGAAGACTGCCTTTTTGTGGGGATTCCTGCCATTGTAGGTGGCAAGCCACTGTCAAAACTGATGCTGGAAAAGCTCCATTTGGTTGCAAGTAAGGTTTGGGTTGAAAGTTCCTCAACCAATGGCATAATCAGAAATTCTTTATTTGCAAGCTGGACTCAGGTTCAGTTAATGCCCAGATCTGTGTGTTTGTTCATAGGATAAAATGCCAATTTCAAAGCCCAAGATGGGACAGAGTTGGTGTTCCTCCAACCTGGCAGGAATTCTGCCCTGTGCCAGCTACACACAAGCCCTCCCTCGTCCTTGTGAGAGGAAAGGAAGGCCCTGGGGAATGACCTGGCTGATGTGCTCTTTGCCCAGATTCAGTGATTCTCAACCCTGGCTACACATTCCAATCACCTCAGAAGCTCAAGACATCTACCAGTGGCCAGGCCTCACCCCAGCCAGTTAAACCACACTTTGTAAGAGTGGGCCCCGAGCACCCAGGCCTGCTCATCTCCCCGGGTAGTGGATGCCTGCTGCCGGAGTGAGAACCTGGCTGGATGTGACCGTGGGGCCTGTCAGAGTCCCCAAGTGCCCACCTCAGAACAGTGTGACAGCTTCATACACAGGACGCTGCACGGCTGGTAAAGCGCATTGTGCCTCTTCCTGGGTGACCAGCATCCAAGTTTGCCCGTGACTTGGAGGAGGTGGGTGTTCCCAGGATGTAGGACTTCGGGAAAGTTCCAGGGGTTTTGACAAGGAACTGCAGATCTGAGGTCCACAGCAGTAAACAGTCATGGTTGGTGGTAGTGTTCTGGCATCAGAGGAGGGGTGTGTGGGTGTGAGTGAGAGGGTGCAGGTGCATGGATAGGTGTGTGTGCGCGTGAGAGTGTGCGCCAGTGTGTGAACCAGTCTGTGAGACAGCTCATGTGTGAGAGTGTGTAGGAGTGTTTTGTGTTAGTGTGTGGGAGTGTGTGTATATATGGGAGTATGTCCCTTGCACAAGAGTGGTGGATGAGTGTGTGTAAGTGTGGGGCTGTGTGTGTGTGACAGTGAAAGCATTCTGGGGACAGTAGGCCTTGCCAACCCAGAATCTCCCCACTGCAGTGGACTCTAAACTCTCTCAGGGTACATGCCACCCAAGCTGGCACTAAATCCTGCCAGAGAGCAGCTCAGAGGAAAGGTTACCCTGAGTAGTTCATTGAGCTCAGGGGTAGAAATTGTAAATTTTATTTTGCTCTACGACAGTGTAATTAATGTCCCCTCTTGTGAGGAATGAAAGGACAGTGGGCTTCTGGCAGCTGTAGGAGCTGCCTTCCTGCCCGGATAAATCTAGTCTCCACCGATATTGTTACACCTGTTTAAACAAGGAACGGAGCAGGTATTTATTTGAAGTTCAAGAGGCCATATGAGCCAAGGCCTAAATATAGGTCTGGATATAATTATAAAGATACTTAATTCTTTGTTCTGAAAGATTTTGCGGCCAACTGTTTTCTCAAAGTCTTGGGCAGTTTCCTTAAACACATGTACCTCCCAGAATGAACAAAGGCAGGGGGTGACACTGCCCCTTTCAGGGCAGGGTGTGAGGCCCGAGAGCAGGGAACAGCTCCCGGGACGGTGATCCCCAGACCTTGCTGATTAACAGAACCACCGAGGAGGAGGTCTGGTAAAGAGACAGCACTCCAGGCCTCTCCTCGTGATTGGCTTTCCTTTGCTCTTAGAATAGAGCCTAAGAATCTATATTTTTAAAGGCCTCCAGGTGATTCTAATGATTACCCAAGGTTGGGAACCCCTGGCCTAAGGCATGGGGAATGGGTGGAGAGCAGTACTTCCTGAGAGGCATTTCTAAGACCAGGTCAGGAGTACTAATAATTGCCATTTACTGAACACTCCTCTCGTGCAGGTACCCGTTATTATTCCTGTTTTACAGATGAAGAACTGGGTTATTTCTTTCATTTCTCTGCACATTAGAGCAGGAGTTCACCATGTTTTTGAAGTCACAGGCCCTTTTGAGAGTCTAATGAAAGTTATAAACCCTCTGACCAAAAAACTGTACATGCACAGAAGATTTTGCCCAATTCAGAGGGTTCATGGAGCCCCCTGAAACCCATCCAAGGACCTCTGATTAAGAATGGCCATCCTGAAGGACGTTCCCTTAGGGGTGTCCACAAACAAGCACAGTGCACTTGATCCTCAGCAGCCTGAGGAAGGGCTTTTTGAGCACCTACTGTGTGCACAGCACATTGGGCAATGCAGTGGATACAAGAAGTGAGGATGAGATGCAATGGGTTGGAATGACACAGATGAACAGGGAGATAGACAACATGAAGTTCAAGTTTTATGCCAGGCCCTGAACAACAAGAGCTGACAGTACATACTGTAGCTCAGTGCAGTGGGGTGGAAAGGGCTGCGGCGTTGGTGGGAGGGCTGAGGGGTGGGAGGTGAGGGCTGAGCCTTGGACGAGCCCAGCCTGAGCTCAGCAGGAAGGAGAAGGGTCTGCACAGGGGAGCCTGGGGAAGAACCTCTCAAAGGAGGTGCTGTTTGGGGGAGGAGAGAAGAAAGCCACACCTGGGCAGAGAGAGGGAAAAAGCCTAATATATATATATATTTTTTTTAAGAATTCTGTATACTGAGAAATGGGGAGGGAAACAGGAAGAAAGAAAGGAAAGGATAGAGAATCAAAAAGAAATGTTCAAACAGAGTAATAAGTTTGTGATCCTTTTAAAATATGGTTACATTGACCAATTAAAATATTTTTACACAAAACATAATGCTATGTCATTGGGCTGTTCACAAAAAATACAGAATTTATTTTTTAAAATTAATTTCTAGTTCCCCACAGGCAGTGTGGTACAGTAACAGACTAAGATAAACTTGTATGGGAAGTTTATCTCTGCGCTTGTACGCATAACCTCATTTGCAGATTACAGCAGAAGTCTAATTTGAAGCTCTTTATGAAAGTGGGGTTTGAAGCAAACAGCCCTCCTGCCACCCTCCCTACTCTGCCCTGTGATAGACCCTGCCTTAGTGTGTGGCTGAAGGTCTGGGCAGGGATGTGTCTGTCAGTTTGGGTCAAGCTGGAGAAGACCCCCAGGCCCTGCCCAAAGCTTCCTCCTTTGTCCTGTAGGGGGAGCCGCTGCAGTTTTGAGGGAGGCCTGTTGAGTCCCGCAGGGCGGGGAGCAGAGGACTCTGGGTGTGGGAGAAGCTGGGGCTGGATGCTGGTCAGGAAATGATTGCAGATCGCAGAGCGCCAGATGCAAGGAGAGTCTGTACAAGGGCTAGATTTCGACAAAAAAGGATTAATCCAGCTCTGGGGCTCGNAGGAGAGTCTGTACAAGGGCTAGATTTCGACAAAAAAGGATTAATCCAGCTCTGGGGCTCGGGATTGAGAGATGAAGACAAGAGGAAGGAACCCTGGTTCTGCCGGCGGGTGACTGAGCAATGGTGGCCCCAATGGCAGAAGCAGAAGAGTTCCCTGGGTCTGATGGATGAAGACAACACTCGGGAGGCAGGGAGGCTTGCGGTATAGAGCGTCTTACTGCTTCCAGCAGTGAGAGCATCCTGGTGGCTCCATAAAACAAATGCTGCGGTAGGGCCTGTTGCTTCCCTGGTGCTGTATTATTCTCTGAGTGGTGTTCAGATTTGGGGAGCATCTGCTTTTTTCAGCTAGGGAGGTCCCTCTTTTTGCTCTGCAGAGGACATGGCTCCATAATGTGAGACCTGGGTTTTTGAAATAGGCAAGGGATTTCAGCAACTCCAGGGTAACATGCCTTGCAGACATATGCAGAATGTTCCAATGACACCTACAGATGTGAAAGTTAATAATAAAAAACAAAGCTAAGAGTGAATCTGTAATGTTAAGTGTGAGCAGAAATAGAGAAATGTGTTGGCTGAAATGGACCTTTACTTTTCAGGAATAGCAGGAATTAACATAGAAAGATGCTTATGTGGAAGTAGAAGGAAGTGTGGAATCAGACACCTGTTTCCCAAAATGGTCCACTTTCCTGTGAGTTTCAGAAATACACATTGCCACTATCTGGGATAATGAAATGGTTTCTTGGGCAAATAAGGTAGCTTCCTATTTCTGAAGGAAATTTCTTTGCATAACAATGAGTTTACAGACTCAGAAATTATTACAAGATCCTATAACCCATTTTTAAAAACAATTGAAAACATGCTGCAAGTCTGGTTTCCCATGTTTAGACAAAACTACATAGATCACTTTTATAGAACAATAGCAACATAAAGGTACCTTTAGCTCTATTCTCACTTAAAAGGATATTGTTATTTTAATCAATGAAACTTTACTGCTGGAATTCATTCTCTGTTTTGCATGGAACTCTTAATCCTTGGAAGGATGGCCTTTTGATTATATGCTTTTGTAGTCACTGGTGAAAAGAACTAAACTCCATCCTGTCTCCTTTAGACTAACTCAAAAAAGAAATGATGCAGTCATCTTTGATTTTCTTCTGTCGTAAGCTTTGCTCGAAAATGAGATATGTGCCAGAGTCTGCTACAATCACCATGCTAGCAACACTAAGAGTTTCTGACATGTCAGGCTCTGTCCCAAACTATATATATTAACTCATTTAATCCTCAAACAACACTTTGAGGTAGATATATTATTATACTATTTAGAGATGAGAAAACTGAGGAATGAGTATAATGTCTAAAGTCACTGAACCAATAATGGCAGAACCAGGATTGGGACCCAGGCAGTAAACCCCCGAGTCCACATTATTAATCGGTTGGCTGCACTTCTGAAATTGTATCTGTCAATTTAGAATCCAAGAAATGCTCTTTGTTGGTGGAGCACAGGGGTTCTGAGCTATGGGAATTACAACTGATTAAATCTGAACATAAGCCCAAATGTTAACAGATATTCTTTCTGGATTGTGAGAGTTTTGAAGCAAATAAAGCATCACCTGGTGTAGAACTGACAATCACATCAAGGCACATACATCTT
>NW_007727013.1:361059-361858 GCF_000696425.1 Galeopterus variegatus
TACTCAGGTCCCACCACACTGCTCAGTCCTATTTGCTCCACAAACTGAATCCTGTCCTCGTACCCTGGGGTAACTGCTAATATGAATGTGGGGTGCTTTTACTGAGTCCTTTTTGTGCTTTTACACACACACACACACACACAATCACGGTTTGTACTTTTAATATACATAAAGAAAATCTGAATTTGATATTTGACTCAGTAATATGTTGAAATTTGCCACAGTGAGATATATATGTAAATCAATTTCACTTTTAATAGTTTCATATGAAATACCTCATATTACAATCATTTCCCTATAGATAGACATTAGGATTTTTTCCAGTTTTTCACTACTATGTTCAATGCTGTAGTTGACATTTTCTCTATACCTTCTTGCATTCATGCATGAGAATTTCTCTAGGGAACATAACAAGAAGTAAAATTGTTCGGTCATAGGAATATGGATTTTCAGGTTTGCTTGATATTGCCAAATGATTCTTGAAGCAGCCAGACCAGTTTATACTGAGGATGCTTTCTGAAGCTTGTACTTCACACTCATGTCTTTGCCCTGTGGCCTAATCCAGACTAATTCACCTTTGGGAATCTTCTCAACTAACCACTCTCATCCTAGATAGTTGTGTTTTACAACATTTTCAACCTTTACGTTCTTGTTGAAAGAGGCATATTGATTGGAAAAATTAAAACAATTTATGAAGATACAAATAATGAGATAATAATCATCTGAAATTCTACCACCCAGGGGAATCCACCATTAACGTTTTGGCAAATACCCTTCCAGATATTTCTTTTTTTTTTTT
>NW_007727013.1:363089-364733 GCF_000696425.1 Galeopterus variegatus
CAGTCATCCCTATATAGGATCCGAACCCGCAGCGGGAGCGCTGCTGCACTCCCAGCGCTGCGCTCTCCCGAGTGCGCCACGGGCTCGGCCCCTTCCAGATATTTCTAATGGGAATGGATATGTGTGCAATGCTACACACGTGGGATCAGGCTATGCTAGTCTGTCACCTCCTTTTTACTCAAAGGTATGTTATGAACTCCTTGGGACAGTTTTCCAGAACTACAAATTCCTTCTGATTTCCTTTGGCTCCAGGTTGCTTCAAGGTTAGGAGATGAGAGAACAGGAAGGGAGGAGAGGGAATTAACAGTGGTGAAGGGCTTGGTATGTGCTCCATCTGATTTCCTCGTCCCAGCCATCCTGGGAGGGAGGCAAGTGCTGCTGCCCACTGCACGGATGAGGAGATTAAGGTCACAGCAACAGAGGGCCATGGAGTCAGGTTCTAGTGAAGGCTCTGGCTGATGCTGCATCACTTACCTCCTCCCCATCTCCCATCTCCCACTGGACTCCCCAGTCCTCTGTGGGATACCAAGGGTGAGGGGATTTGAGACAAGGTTCTGACTTCTCTCAGACTTGGGGAGGCAGAGATCTGGTGACCAAGATCAGCCACAGCTTCATTTAGCCAAAGGAGCACTGGGAAGTCACCAGGCCAAGGACGTGACCTCCCTTCACCCCTGTGATTGTCTGGAACCACAGAAGCCCAGGAGTGGGGAAGGGAGCACCCTAATTTTTTGGTGGCTAAATCTTGTTTTGGAGGTATAAAGTAATGTGACATTTCTTGAATTTGAAATTGTGGCTTAAAATGCAGGGCTGACTACATGATCATGAGACCCATGCAGTCCTGCACAGCCCCACACTTAGAGGAGCCCCCTCTCGCCTTAGTGCTATGCTGTCACCATCTTGAAACTCTTAATGAAATGTTTGAACAAGGAGCCCCACATTTTCATTTTCCACTTATGTGCAATTATGTAGCCAGTCCCACTAAAATGCATGTCTCCTGCATCCCCATGTAGCAGAAGTTTCAAGAGCCTTGTATCTTTAGGGGTAATCCTCACTGAGAGCTTGAGCAATTCATGAGGACATTAACTACCGGTCAAGCCCACACACCACAATTGCATCATGACCACCTCGTGTCTGCTCATGCTATTAAATTTCTGTAATGCTTGTTTGCCAGGGGGGACAGTTACACATGTCGTTCCCATAAAAATAGAGCTATATATAACCTAATGTGTGTTATTCTGAAACTAAACATGAAAACCATGGTGGCTCATAGAAGGGGTGGCTGAGATGAACGCAAAGCTACTCAGGGGACCACTTTTGGGTGTATTTCAATGGAGATGGCTTGAACATGCCAGGAAGCCCAGAGCAGTAACACATGTGTCACAGAGTCTCTGGCCTTCCCAGGCATGTGCAGTCTTCCGGCACCAACAGCGTGGAGTGTTTCTCCCTGCAGAGTCAGCTTCTTGTTCCTTGGCCTTTCGTTTGTGCAGATCTTCAGAAGTTATAAATCAATCTGGAGTCTTTGTATATATTTGGAACTGAATAATTTGCTTTCAAAGCTGCCAATCCTGACATTTATGATGTTTTTGCAGTTTGTTCCCAGGTTCTTGGGACTTATAGACTGAGGACACTGTTTTTAAGTTTCCA
>NW_007727013.1:365205-366429 GCF_000696425.1 Galeopterus variegatus
TGGTGACTTCAAGGAACGTATCACAGGAACAATTAACAGCAGCTAGATTCTAAGTGCTTTCTTGTATACTAGGCGCTGTTCTAAGTATCTCTCATGGATAACTGTTTAATCCTCCAAACTACCGAAGGAAACAAGCACTCTTAGTATATCCCCTTTTAAAGCAGGAGGACACAAAACACTGAGGGGCCAAAGAAATTGACTCAAGCTAGCAAGGGTTGGAGCCAGAATTCAAAGCCAGGCTGTGCCAGAGCTGTGATCCCACTCGTGCTATATAGCAAGCTGTTGGAAGGAGAAAGCTCATTACATCAAGGATGCAAGGGTGCAAGCTGTCACTCACTGGGGAACTTGGGGTGTTTGGGCATGAGTGAGGCTGGGGGCAGCAGCCTCATGGGAGAGATGAGAGTGAGGTCTGATACCATCTCCCAAGCAGCAGGGAAGCACAGGCACACTTCATCTCACAGGCAGTGGCCAGATAAGGATGGGGCACCCTGTGGTGGCCAAGCCAGGCCAGGGATGCAGGTGAGATGTCAATGAAGAAGCACCATTCTGAGCACTGTCACGCGCAAGTCACTCAGATTGTCTTCTTTGCTGGGCTACCCAAGGGCACTGGGCCAATTTCTACAGGAGAAGGTGCCAACAACTGAAAGAAAGGCCCATGACAAACCTGGTCCTCCAGAAGCTTGAAGGATACCAAGAGGAGAACTCTCTGCTTTGTGATCTAATGGTGGGGTTCAAGGCAGATGGGGAAGGAGTCTTTCTTCAAATTGACTGGAACAATCACCAGAGCTAATCCAAGGAGTGGTCACATCCAGTGCAAGAGAGGAAGTTCCTATAGGGAGAACCTCATGAAGCTGCCACTGAGATGGGTCACGAACAGCAGAATATCGCCAGTTTCATTTGTTTATTCTAGTTCATCCTGGTCAGCAGCAGAGCATTGGCTGTGGCCAGCAGAGGGCAGGTTGACACAGTGGTCAGGTAAATGCAGGGAGCAGGGGGCAGCCAGCACAGAGAGGGCAGAGGACAGATGGGGCACATGTGCGTGAGAAACCCCAGAGAACGTTGAACCCAGAGGAAAGAACATGCTGTGCCTGCAGCATTTCCCTGAGCAGGAGATGGAGGTCAAGGCCAGTGTCCTAGGAACACTATTTGGACTCTGTTTGGAGCAGGCGTGGTCAGGGGATGTGGGTTACAGCACACAGGTGGAGGTGACACTAGGTACCATGG
>NW_007727013.1:368053-369790 GCF_000696425.1 Galeopterus variegatus
CTCTCTCTCTCTCTCTCTCTCTCTCTCTCTCTCTCTCTCTCTCTCTCTCTGTCTGCCACACACATAGACACACACACCAGAACCTTATTTGAATATTGCCCTCAGCCAATGTGACATTTTTACAGACCAACCAGGGCTTCTCTTTAATGTGCACACGAATGCCCTGTGGATCTTGTTAAAATGCAGGTTTTGACTCAGACAGTCTGGGGTGGAGGCCAAGATTCTGCATTTCTGACAAGCTCCTGGTGATGTCCTGCTGCTGGTCAGCAAAACACGCTTGGAGACGTGGGGGTGAAGATGAGTTAATGTTTGTTTAGGATTTCCAGGAACAAAATGCCCTTAGATGTGCTTAGATGTAGCCTACCCTGGGGATTCCCTTCTCTCTTGGGTAGTATTATGTCATCCTGTTCATCAGTAAACATAAGCACCTACTTCCACCTGTAAGACCCTGTGCTGGCTTCTGGGAAGTCAAGGTATTTGTTATCTATCAGGGCCCCTGACCTTAAGGAGCTTATATTCAATGTCTCAATGTATAAATATAGGTAGCCACACAAAGAAGCCTATCTCCGGCGCTCAATGACAGCTGCAGACAACAAATGAGAGCAAAACTTCAGGGTCTATTTTAAATTCTACAGCGAACTAAAATCCAAACACTTACTTTAAAATGCTGAGGATGAACACATGCTCCAGATGGAGGACTGCATTAATAGGTCTTAACATTTAATGGGAGAGTCATGTCTCCGTATATGTGCATCCTCCCACTGGACATTTGATGTTGTGGTGTGTTGTCAGGTTTTCATAGCCACAAGTTGTCCTCATCCTCATTAGTGCAGGAGCCACGGCCGAGATGTGGAGTCATCTGGAACACAAATCCACGGCTGTGGCTGAGCCGTATTATTGTGTCTATTGTTTAAGGAACATGTTTATCTCATTTGGCTGCATATTGTGGGACTTTTTCAGCCTCTGCTTTATTCTATTTGAAGATTATTATTTGCTATGGAAATGGTGATCTCAGACTGATGTGGGTGGGACTCGAGGCCATGAATAAACACAAAACCCTCCCAAGCCCTGTGTTTTGGGTGGAGCAGTCTGGCAGGCTATGGGGTGGCACACTTGGGGGAAAGTGTCTGTTTTAAATAGCACGGGTGTCTTGGAACAGGTATATTGGCTCNCTAAGATAAGTGACCAATGTTAGAGTAACTCCATGGATGGCTGTTGCCCTGGGAAGCAAGAACTCTGTGGCGATAAGGACTTTCTATCAAGTGTGGACAACTTAGAATGGAAGCTTCTGGAAAATAAGGCTTTCTGGGGGCCCTTGGAGTAGAGCAGAGCTGAAGCTGGCTGAGGCTGTCATGGGAAGCCATGGGGCTAAGAGACCCTTAGGTCTGGCTCATGGGAGGGGAGATGTACACAGGACTGCCCCATAACAGCAGCCGTTTCTTACTGGGTGACAATTATGTTCCCAGACATTATGTCCTTTGATTCTCCCAAGAAACCTATGCCATGAAAAGTCGTGTTACTTCCATCTTACAGATGTGGAAACTGAGACTTCAGAGTGGGTGAGAATCTTGCCCAAGGCCATAGCAAACTGGTAAAGCAAAATCCGAGCCCATTTTGACTCCAGAACTTACTTTCTTAACCGCCTTTCTATGTCCTTAAAGAAAAAGACTAAACTCTGTACCCCATAAATATGTATAATCAATACGCTTCCATTAAAAAATAATTTTTTTAAAAGAC
>NW_007727013.1:370235-371525 GCF_000696425.1 Galeopterus variegatus
CAGACATTATGTCCTTTGATTCTCCCAAGAAACCTATGCCATGAAAAGTCGTGTTACTTCCGTCTTACAGATGTGGAAACTGAGACTTCAGGGTGGGTGAGAATCTTGCCCAAGGCCATAGCAAACTGGTAAAGCAAAATCCGAGCCCATTTTGACTCCAGAACTTACTTTCTTAACTGCCTTTCTATGTCCTTAAAGAAAAAGACTAAACTGTGTACCCCATAAATATGTATAATCAATACGCTTCCATTAAAAAATAATTTTTTTAAAAGACTGAACTGAAACTCTGTAGTTCAAATGTATTCTGCTAAAAGTATTTGTTATCACTAGATTCATAAAACACACATCATGGCCCCAGTGACAGTGGGCCCGTCAGATCAGGGCCTGAGTGACCAAGGTTCCTCTGCTGGTTTTCACCAGTGAAGGCAGTAAAATCAGAGTCTGGAGTCTGTGTGATGATACCATCGCCACCATTTATGGAGCTCCTACAAGGGCTCCAGGCCTGTGCTGAGCTCCGGGTTGAGCCTCACAGCAACAGGAACGAGGCTGGGACTACCAGCCTCACTTAGATAAGGAGACAGAGGTGCAACAATGCCCAAGGACATGCCCAAAGTCAGTCAGTCAGTAAGGGGCCAAGTCCCTTGGCTACGAGAAGTTGGCTCTTGACTGCTATGGTCTACTGCATGTGGGCCAGAGACCTGGTGACCACAGTGAGTGTGAGGCCACCTGAGGACCAGGACTGTCACTTCAGCCTGCATTCTGGCTCAGCAGGACAGTTTAGGGAGGTCCCTTTGACTACTGCCTTTGCATCATTGACTTCTGCATTTGTTCCACAAAGTATCACTAAGTGTCTCCTTCTGGCTAAATTCAGGGCCTTTAGTGAGGATTAGATGGGCCATTTGACCTGGGGCACCCCCGTAAAGATGAAGATTCGCAGGGATGAGACCACATCCCAAATACTGATTTCACCCTTAATCTCATCATCCAGGTCTTTCCACAGGAATTAAAAATTCAAAGAAGAAAAAAAAATTTACAGCAGACACTATAGATGGAAAACCTCTGTGTAGAAGCTCATGGAAAACCAATCCTCCAGTTGCAATGGCAACTGGATCTGAGAGGGAAAAAGAATTGGACTCCACAGACCAGGGGCAGAGATTACACAAGCCGTGCAACCTGATGAGGAAAATGGGTACTGGAAAAGAGCTCTGCAGACTCTGAAGTGATGCTTGAGTGTTGGTTGCTGTTTTAATCACATAAAATACATATCTTAGGGCCGGCCTGTGGCTCACT
>NW_007727013.1:372396-374061 GCF_000696425.1 Galeopterus variegatus
AAAAAATAATAATAATAATACATATCTTAGAAAATATCCAAAAAATGAAGCTCAGGAACTAGAGCATATTAAGAGGGAAGAAATCAGGGATCATGTAAACCATTCAGGAGCCCCAAATCATACAATGCCCTAAATTTTCACCCCGTCTACAGGCAACTCTAGTCACAGGATGCTGATTTGAGGTCCAATTTATAGATTTCTTTTTGATTTATTTTCTTTCTTGAAGGCTAACTCATCTCCCTACAGCCCTCTACCAACTCTTTGCTTCTTCAGCCCCACCCAGGGAGATGACATATGTCTGTGCAGGCTGTATCCAGCACAACTACAGGGGGCGCCATTCACATCAAAGTCTTTGTGAGTCAGATCTTGTTTCTTAAAGTTGGCTGCATGTTGGAAACACTCAGGGGAACTTTAAACATTACTGATGTCTTGGTCCCTCCTCCAGATAGTCTGATTTAATTGGACTGGGTTGCAGCCTGGTTCAGAGTTTTTTAAAGCTGCCCAAGTGAATCTGATATGCAGACACGTTTGAGAACCACTGAATTAGACTATGCTGTGAATGGTGCCCACCGGGGATGTGCAGTATATAACCTGCTTAGCCCTTCAAATTGACCCTGCCCACCCCACTTGGCCCTGCACAATCCCCAGTGACCTGAACTTGCTAGTAGGAGAGATCGCAGACTAAATACATGTCATATTTATGTCATATTTTCCCCTGGGTTGGGATTGGGTTTGAGGAGAGCATAGCGACTGAACCCTGATCCTTTGAAGGATCTCTCACACTTCCTGCATCCTTCTGAGGAATGAGGGAGAGGCAAGGGTCTAATCCTGCTGAAAATTGGGAATGTTTTTAAGCCCTGCTTTGGAGGCTGCCCAACTCTGGTGCTCTGCCCAGAGTGAGCATGCTGTTTTGATTGCCTGACTGAAAGAGTGATTTAGGCTCTTGGAAGAATCTGGCTCATTTCCCCTGGTACCTAGGTCATTCCCTGGTTGTAAATCAGCCACCTTTAGCGGCTGCATTTTATTCTCTCAGGACACAAGCGAACTGTGTAGTTTTTACTGAATTAGCAACTTAATTGCACCAAATATAACTCTAATGCCTCTAAGAAGTTATGGCAGCTCCCAAAGGTGTCTGGCTTCCAGCTCTTTCCCTCTCCCTCTCCCCACCTCACCAAACTCAGGGAGCAAGTGAAACACTGGAAAATTCGAGGTTGTTAAATCACAGCCTCTGGAATGAATTAACTTTATTTTGCATAGGTCAATACCACCAAATCTTGCCATATAAATTTAATGTCATCATTTCCATAACTAATGTCATCCAAGTGGGAAGATGGGAGAGACCAAAAATCCCACAAAAATCCAGCAAAATGAGACAAATATGTGACACAGACAAGTCCTGGGTGTCATGGTTTAGTCAAAATCATGACTATTTTACAACTTAGATGCTCTGTAACTCACTGATGCTCTCCTGCTAAGTGCATCTGTCATTCTAAAATTACAAGTCAAACTTGGCCAAACTCTTTCATCTGGCATGTATATTTATACTTGCCATTTTTAAGTTAATATTTTTGGATCAGCAGAGAGATTCAAAACAAACATGTTTTTTTAAACTTCCAAATTCTTGAGCAAATACTTGAATCCAGACTAAAGTTAGAGAGAGAGAGA
>NW_007727013.1:374699-377084 GCF_000696425.1 Galeopterus variegatus
TTTAAACTTCCAAATTCTTGAGCAAATACTTGAATCCAGACTAAAGTTAGAGAGAGAGAGAGAACCAAATACAGAAAAGGCTGTTAGTTGCCCACCCAATACCTGAATTCTACCCTTTTCCCTTTTTAACAGAACAACAGCAATAAAAAAGACCACATTTGCAAGGCTCCATTGCAACTTGGTGTGGCCATAGGACCAAATTCTGGTCAGTGAGGTAGAAGTGGAAGAACAGCATGGAACTTCCAGGGAGGCTTTCTTTAAGAGAGTTAAGTCAGGCATGAGGTGTGCCCTTTTACCTTACCTGTTTCTCCTTCCTTCGACGTAGAATGTGGGCAGAATGCCGGAGCCTCAACAGCTTCCTTGCACCATGGAGCGACTTGGAGCACCATGGAGGAAAGCTATGTGCTGAATGAAGATGGCAAAGCAAAAGATAGGAACCCGGGCCACTGTGAACAGAGGGACCAGCCCTGTAATACCTACCTCTGGACTTCTTCCGTGTGACAGAGAAGTAAACTTACCTTGCTTAAGTTATTCAGGGTTTTCAGTTGTATGAAGATGAATCTGATCCTAAATGATACGTTATGTTACAGTAAAATTTATAGAAAAGTCATTTCTCAAACTACGTCGGCACCTTTTTGCCCAGGTTAATCCATCTGCTAGAGTGAGCGGCATTATTTGAAAAGGGATACATAACTATTTTTTGAGCTCAGCAAGGTTAAGCAATTTAGCTAAAGTCACCCAACTCATAAGAGTGGCAGAGTCAATATTCTAATTCACCCTATACTTTTACTTGAAAGGCTCCCCTGTCAGGAGCCCTGCAGAGTTTGCACAGTTTTTGGTCAACACATACAAGGTTTATTATGTTTAGTCTTCACCAGGCTATATAAGGGTCAGGTTTGGCCTGAATTCATCCTAAACCCAAGGAATCTCGTAGAAATTTGCTTATTCCAGAAGCCCCCAGGGAGGCAGTGGCGGGCCATGGGCCTCAGCCTTTCCCACTGCTGACTGCAACCCGGCCAGTGGTGACTAAGTTGCTAGAGCCAGAAGCCTCTGGGGTCCTGAGGTAGGGGGCTGGGGGCCTCGGCCCCACCCACTGCCTACCACAACCAGGCCAGCAACAGAGCCAGCCATGGGCCAGCCCTGGCCCCCTTTCCCCTACCCCCCCCAACATCTTAGAATGTACTTATTATTAAAAAAATAAAAAGAAATAAAAAAAAGAAATTTGCTTACTTCAAAGATGTTACACCTTCCAGAATCTGCCAGGCCTTTGTGAGTAAGGCTTTCGGGTATCCTTCATGAACCCCTCACCTCTGACAGCCCCAGTAAATACTAATAATTCTGTGTAACAGAAAGGAAGAGACCACCTAATGTTCCACAGAAAGTTGCCTTTGGGTTTTTTTTCTGGACTTTTTTGCTTAGAGGACTTTAAGTAACAGGGTGATTCCATGGACAAGGTTTGTCGACTTTCAGCAACTCTACTTTCAAATTCAGCCAGTTCCTATGTTGATAGTAATAGCATGAGAAAGCACTTAACAAGTGACATGGCTAATCAGGGAAATTAGATATGTCAACCCGTTGAAATTCAGGACAGGGAAGCCTCTTTGTTTATTTGGGCCATTCTGGTTCAGGGAGTGTGGGTGACAATGAAATTTACTCAAGAGAATTGGAAACACCAATTAAATAACAAAGCTGTCTGCTTCTCTCTCCATCCTGAAGATAGTCTGTTATCCTGCTGTGGGGTCTGCAGCAGAGCTGTGAGGACAACGCTGGGCCCTGGTGGGAGGGGATTCTTTCCATGGGCCACGGCGCTCTGAGGGTACATGTGCTCAAAATCCAGCTCACTGTCTGCCCACAGCATGGACTCCCTAAATGTTTGTTGCTCAGACAGTTGGATGAATTTCTGAGTGCCTGTAGTGCTGAAGAAGAATGTTTTTTTCAGGAAGACAGTGGTCGATATGAGAATAAAACCCAATCTTTAAAATACACAAGAAATAGTTATATAATCCATATAATGCTAGGTCCTTTGTGATTGGCCTTAGCACATTGTCACATTTAAAGGAAACAGTAGAATTAGTTTCCACTACGTGTAACAGAAAAATCAAAATAATAGTGGCTTAAACAAGATTTAAAAGTTCATTTCTCGGGCCGGCCCAGTGGTGCACTGGAGAGTACGCCGCTTGGGAGCACGGCGGCGCTCCCGCCGAGGGTTCGGATCCCATGTGGAGACCGGTTCCCGCTCACTGGCTGAGCGCGGTGCGAGCGCAACACCAAGGGTTGCAATCCCGTTGCTGGTCAGTAAAAAAAGACAAAAAGGAAAAAAATAAATAAATAAAAATAAAAAAATAAAAGTTCATTTCTCTCTCATTTAAAAAAAGCCTGGAGTAT
>NW_007727013.1:377334-380060 GCF_000696425.1 Galeopterus variegatus
CCGAGGGTTCGGATCCCATGTGGAGACCGGTTCCCGCTCACTGGCTGAGCGCGGTGCGAGCGCAACACCAAGGGTTGCAATCCCGTTGCTGGTCAGTAAAAAAAGACAAAAAGGAAAAAAATAAATAAATAAAAATAAAAAAATAAAAGTTCATTTCTCTCTCATTTAAAAAAAGCCTGGAGTATACAATCAGTCAGCATCACAGTCACTGGAAACCCAGCCTTTTTTAAAAAATCTTTTTGCTCCATCTTGGGAACAAGTAGCCTCTTTCCTCAAGGTCACCTTATGGTTCAAGGTGGCTGTTGTGGCTTTTGCAATCACATATAAATTGTACTCTTTAACAATAAAAAGAGGCAGAAAGTCAAGAAAGGAATTTCCCCAGCTATCTGTTCTCCACGTAGGCTTTCAAAAAACCCCTTCCAAAAAGTTCTGCTTACATCTGATAAGCCAGAACTGATCCCATGGCCAAACTTAGCTGCAAAGGCAGCTGGGAAATGCAGTCTTTTAACTGAGCACACGGCCACCCCTCACCCCCGAATAATATAGGCAAGCCGTTCTCAACGTTTTTGGTCTTGGAAACCCTTTATACTCTTAAAAATTACTGAGGACCCCAAGGATCTTTTATTTATGTGAGCAATATCTATTACTATTTACCATATTAGAAAATAAAACTGAAAAAATTATAAAATAACTATTTGTTATTCATTTAGAGATTCAATTATAAACACTTTGCAAGTTAAATAACATATTTTCTAAAGCCATAACAAAAACAAAAACTGAGAAGAGCAGTATTGTCTTAAATTTTGCAAATTTCTTTAATGTTTGACTTAACAGAAGACAGCCAGACTCTTATATCTGCTTCTGCATTTAATCTGTTGCAATATGTTGTTTTGATCAAATTATATGAAGAAAATATGGCCTCATGCAGATATGTAATTGGAAAATATAGGGGTCCTAAAAGCTTTTTCACATAGTTTCAATATTTTTCTTTGATACTACACCAAAATTCATCTGCTATTAATTAAAGGTTAGTGGCAATGTGGAATGTAAAACCATATCAATTAATACTTTGTACTGTTACATTAGAATTCATTGGTCTATCTTGCATACTGAATAGATTTTTACCCATGCATGATATCCTCACCTCGGATCCACAGAGTCCTTGAAATTATGAGGATGTGCATAGTTCTCAGGAGGGACCAGAGCTCTCTTCAGATTCTTTAAGAGCTCTGGTCCTTCTAGGGAGAAAGAATCACTAGTGTGGAGAGGAAGAGCCGGGGCCTAACAGACCCAGAGAACTGGTCAGAGTCGGGGACCAGAAGCCAGCAAGGGAGCATGGGAAGGACTTAGGGAGGGAAGGAGCCTTCACAAAGGTCATGCGTTCAATAGGGTCAGCATGTTTCCGTGAGTCCTGTTCAGGCTGTTGAGGGATCAGGGTGACCTTCATGGATGAGATGGGATCAAACCAGCTCCAGAAACCCAGGAGGAGTCCAGGCCAGATAACCAGGAGGAAGCAGAAGGCAAAGGGACAACACGGCCAGGGACTGTGGGCACTGATCGCCTCTGACCCACGCCCCTCTCATGCTCCTGGGGACACCTCCAGTGGGAAATACGCAGAGCCAATCCCTGTTGCTCTTTCTTCTGGGGAGGAATCGGGTTACTTAGGCCACTCTCAGTTTCACCTCCCAAGGTACAAAGGTGGTGGCTCTTGTGTAAGTGAATTACCGTCAGCAGTGAACAGTTTTTCAAGGTGTGGCAGTGGGGGCTGGATCGGGGAAACTATCAAAGAAAGAACGGTGTGGTAATCTGATCCATGACCCTCTGTGTGCACGCCCGCACAGGATTTGAGCAACGACGTGTAAATATAAAAAACCTTTCATACCCATGAAGGCTCCAAACAGACTGTGTATGTGTCCATGTAAAAGTGTTATTCATATTACAATGTATTCATATATATATGCACATCCCTTGTTAAATTTGTTCTTTTAAACTAATGAATGAGAGGGCTAGAACAGAGAAATCTCCATCTTACACCTTACACAGACCCCAGAACACATATTTGTTTGTGACTGTGATTTACACGTGTGTCGGTTTTGTGACAGAGGGCAAATTCTTTGTTATAGAAAAACTTCTGGAACCTAGAAAACTGATTCCCTTACCAGTTCATCTGGTAATTAATCTTCCTAAAAGCTCAAGACAAACAGAATTCCCTATCTGAACCTTTGTGGTTTCCCAGAGGTAGGTGAGAATCATTCCTGTGGAGTTGTCTTTACTTTCTGACTTGTCATCAATTCTTTGAGAGTAATCCAGTAAAGGTTTATTTAGTACAGCTCTCTGCTGATTTTATAACCAACTGCTGACTGCTTGGGACCTAAAACTCTTCATGATTTACAAGAAGTAAGAGGACAAGAAATCCCTAAATCACACTCTATAAGAGAGTGTACGTGAACACACACTCTTACACACACTTACACAACCTCCTTCAAAGGAAGAGTTGTAGGCATGTCCAGAAAATATATCCATTTTTAATTCAAGGAGAATTAAGAACTCACCGGTAAGAGGCCCACAGACAATAACCTTTGAGAGTTAAGTTTTACCAGGTAATATATTAATGTAGAGCAAGAGGCTTTGTTCATTTATTTCTTAAAGACAAGACTCTGGTTCCTGCTTGGGTGATGCTCAAAAAAGTTTTTATAGTCCCTGAAGGAAAAAGCTTTTTTTTTCCC
>NW_007727013.1:380354-381320 GCF_000696425.1 Galeopterus variegatus
TGTAAATTTTCTAGGTGCTTTAATTTTTTTTTCATTGTATCTTTAATAGATGAAACGATCTGATGATTTAGATTTCCTTTTAAAAATCCAGTAAAGGGATTATGGGGGAGGCATAAATGAAACAGATTGGCCATGAGTTGTTAATCACTGAAGCTGGGTAATGGCTACACAGGGTTTCATATACTGTTCTCTCTATTCTTGTATTTGCTGGAAATTTTTCATAATGTAAAAAACAACGAAACAGCTGGCAAGCTAGAATGGTCATTTATCATCTATTTGAAAAATTCTTTATGTATTCATTTCACACATGTTATTCAAGGCTGGCTGGTTAGCTCAGTTGGTTAGAGTGTGGTGCTGTTAAAACCGTGGTGTTGGGTTCAATCCCTGCACTGGCCAGCCACCAAAAAACAAACAAGAAAAACCTTCGCTCAAACAAGTGTCATTATGACAGACAGGGACACTACTGAGATCTAGACAACACCAGCCTCTGTGCTGTGTGCGAGCACCTCTCTTCTCTTGGTTGGTCAGAAGGGGTCTACCCCATGGTTACTGTGAGGAGCTTCTGCTTGGGGGACCAGCCACCCAGCAGGATTTGGCTTCCATGCAATCCTACTCCACTGACCTGACAGTAAACACTGTAGAGAGGAGCCTCAGGGGCCTGAAGCTGAAAACAGACACCAAGGCCAGCTCTTCACTAACAAGAGGCTTTCTTTTTACACCAAAAAAGAAAAAGGAAGAAAAGAGAGAAAAAAGTAAGGAAAGCATTTAAGGGGCAGGATTTGTAGCAGAGAGCCATGTGGTGAATTTGAAACTTAGACCTGTACCTGGCTCAGCGGAGCAAAAGGGAAAGTGACAGGAATCTCTGGGAAGTGCTCCACCTCTGAAAGGCGCCTCCCAGAAATACAGACCCACAGGTTGCACAGGAGAGAAAGAAAAGGCCTTGGGCCGGCCCGGTGGCGCACTGCT
>NW_007727013.1:382432-383675 GCF_000696425.1 Galeopterus variegatus
CACTGAGGGTTGCGGTCCGTTGCCGGACACGAAAAAAGACAAAAAGGAAGAAAAAAAAAAAGAAAGAAAAGGCCTTAAGAGCTTTGTGAAAGCTTCCTTCTCTGGGTGTCAGGTCTCATTTCTCAACCCTGGATGGTCCCTTTCCTGCCCCATCAAAATTATCAGCTATTGTTAGTTTCTCCAACCAAAAGGCCCAGCTCAAATTGCCTCCTGGGAGATGTTTCCAGATAGTAAGTTCTTAAGGAAATTTGTTTCCTATGATCAATAGGGACTTTCAGCTTTATTTTGGATTCTGTGTAGATGTCCAGAGCATGCCCACCCACGCAGCCCCACTGAAGGCCGAGGGTACAGGGCAGGGAGGGATGGCTCCCAGTGTTCCGGCCACTTAGCTCTGCACTTGGCCAGCAAGGTTAATATTACATCCATACATGCCTTCGGGATTGTGCCCTAACCAACACGTGTTCAGAATCTGATTGCAGTTTCCGCCTCAATAAAACACATCGGTGGCTTCCCAATTGCTCTTCAGATAAAGCCTATAATGATTGACTGCCAAGGTCGATAAGGCCCTTTAGGCACCTGCCCGGGGCCAGGGCTACGTCCCCTGCAGATAGTCTCAGAGAAGACAGCAGAGCCAGGAGACCGACTCCAGTTCACTATGCCCAGATCACAGTCTTCCATTCTTCACCCCTGATAAGACTGACAGCATGATGAAAGGCAAGTTCTCGGACAACACACCAGAAGCTCTGCGGGAAATGTGTCCTTGTTCAGTCTCTCTGACCTAGTGGTCAGGGTCTAGGAGGCACTCAGTGGGCTTCCCAGGGTGTCGGCCCCTGCAAGTCCCAAATAAAGAAATAAAGAGGGCATGGTGGAGATGTCTCAAAGCAAGAAAGCTGGAGGGCGTAACTTCTTGGGTGCTGGAAGGCAGCTGTTTGAGGACTGTCGCAGCAGGGAAAGAAGGGCTACACAGTCTGCAAGACACCTCCTTCTGCCGCCTCCCACACAGGCTGCGCCAGGCTCCTCTCTCCCATGAGCTGCCCTCTCTTAGCTCTTCTAGACAGACACAACTCACTTGGCTGTCCCTGTGAGCGGTACTCCCTGGGATCATGCAAGGTGATGGCCCTGATGTCACTTTCCCAAGCCAGCTTCATGACCTTTGGATGAGTCCAAATCCCTCTTAGAGATCCAGGACCCCTGTAGGTATCAGAAAATAATTACGAGATAATTAATCAGCATCTGTCTCTCC
>NW_007727013.1:384110-390808 GCF_000696425.1 Galeopterus variegatus
TCTAGACAGACACAACTCACTTGGCTGTCCCTGTGAGCGGTACTCCCTGGGATCATGCAAGATGATGGCCCTGATGTCACTTTCCCAAGCCAGCTTCATGACCTTTGGATGAGTCCAAATCCCTCTTAGAGGTCCAGGACCCCTGTAGGTATCAGAAAATAATTACGAGATAATTAATCAGCATCTGTCTCTCCCACTAGACCAGATGCTCTGTGGGGATAGAGAGCTGCTCTTTTGTGGGTTTGATTTCTCACAGTTATATTCCTGCCGTAGAGAAGATGCTCAATAAATGTTGAATGACTGAAGGAACAAACTCCCATTTTCTGATCCCCGACTGTTGCAGGCTCCGCTCATACCTTGAGCTCCTGGAACCATTAGCCCTGAAGCACTGTCTCTGGAAGTGCTATGTTGGCTCTTTTTCTCTGCCTTGGCACAAGGATGGGTGGTGCTGAAAGACTGCAGCCTGGAGCTGAAAACTTCCTGAGGCCACTTCCCCGCAGATCTGCCTCCCGGCTGATACAAATGGACTGTCCTGCCCTCTCAGCTTCTGCACAGAGGTGTCCTTTCCTAACACCTTTTCCTCTTTTGAGATACCTTTAATGTTCACTGTAACCAAATCCATGAATATAAAATCATGGGGCGGGTGGCAATGGGGAAGGAAAGGGATGAGGGAGGCAGGCTTGAGGGCCCTGAAGTGTCATTTGTATGCTCAACTGCGTCCTTGTCACCAAACCTCCTCCCCCAAACCAATGGCCCTTAGCTAGGAATCCAGTATCTCATGAATATGTTGAACGTAAAACCAGTTCCTGTAAACAGAATTATATTTTTCATCACCTTCTATCATCAAACATGAAAATGAATATAAAAAGGTTTTGTCCCTAAGATATCACATAAATCATAACAATAATATACCAAGCTTATTTTACTTATATCCTTGGACAACTGGATACTTGTGATAAAATAAATTAGTAAAAGTCCCTGCATATACAAACACGGTACCCACACTTTAAAGAATTGCTGAATCCTGTGTCTTTTGGGAAGAGCCACCCTTATCTTGAGAGGCCTTACCTTTTGTAGCCTAAGCAAAATATTTGCTTTTAAAACCTCATGGTTTTAAACTGTTTCTTCTAAAGTCTGTGGATCTGTTCCAGTTGTTTATTACATAGTCCAGGTTCAGGGAGGTTAAGGATGCCAAAGTTTTTTTTTTATAAAGAAGGTGAGCTTGTCTTAGCCATAAAGAGTGTTTCCATAATTCATGATTTTTCAGGTGTTGACACAGCAGTTCCTCTCTAACTCAATAGATCTGTGGGTACTTAGGGCAGTGCCTGTGTTGTGGATCCTTGGGCCCAGTTACTTTAGGTCCCGCAAAGACCCTGGCCTGGGGTGGACCAAGACCCACCCATGCACATCACACATCACGCTTCAACCTTGCCGAAGACAACATCAGCAGCCACGGGTGCCTGTGACTCAGTGATAACATGGATTTGCTCACATCATAACCCTATTATTTATTTCGTGTAGGTTCGCCAGCTGTCCAATGCTATTCTAACAGGAGACATTCTTTATTTTATTCCATCGTTTTTATTTTTGGCAGTCTTTATCCAGAATGCTCAAGGGAGACCAGATGGCAACCAAGTTGTCTTGCATATGCAAGTCCGCTTTGAGACCAGGGACAAGCACCGGGATATCTCCAGCTGAGCCTGTTCTCTCTTCCGGGCTTCTTTCCCATCCCCACTCTCACCACGGCTGAAGCTCCCAAAATCTCAGAAGTAGTGATTTCTCCCTTGGCTGCTGGAGTTAAAATTGAGACATCAGGGCCTTCCTAGAGGGAAGGGGAGGGTGGTGGATAAACAGGTGGAATTCCTGCTCCTGAACCTCACGTGGGCATTTCTTACCTGAGGGAATTTGAAACAGGGCCAGAGGAGAATTTCCCTAGCCCGGCCTAATTTTTACCAGTCGAGACATGTCCCCTCCCACTTCCCCTTCCCCCCTCGAATGACATCTGTCAGGCTGCCTGGGCCGCCCCACTGTCTGATATCTGAAGGTCACAGCATAGAAGACTTCAGTGGTCAGGTAACAATGACTTCAGTGCTTGCTCGCTTAGCATTACAGTCTCTAGCGAGGGAGGGAATATATCTCCTCATAGCGGGGAGGCGAGAAGCAGGCACAGTCCTCATCTTCCAGCTGTGTCTCTTCTAGCTGGTCAGTATCAGGGCTGGGCCTGAAACAGAAGCAGAAAACAGGCGCCTTATAGCCCAAAGCAGCCCTCACAGAACCAGTGCCACCACCCTGGGCATCAGGCTGTTCAGGTTTGCATCTTCCTGCCACTTCCCAAACCTCATAGACCATGACGGTGGTGGCCAGAAGGGGAGAGTCCCCAACTCCACACACCATACCTGCCATTTCCACCATCCATGAAAGCAGGGTGGAGCTCATCATCCACAAAGGCGGCGTTACCTTGAGGGTAGATGGTATAGTATTGTGGAGGACTCGGTGCGACAGCCGCTGCCCCTCCGGGGAAGATGAGACCACCAGGGCTCACCACGGGCTGCAGGTGAGGGGCGCTCATCCCCACAGGCTCTTGAGAGCCGTAAGGAGGAGGGATGTACTGCACCACAGTGGCCCCGTGGAAGGTGATGGGTTGGTTGATGCCAGAGAAAACAAACGACTGTCCTCCCTGTGTCTGTTCCGGGTCCAGGACCCTGTCCTCACTTTCTTTGCAAAACTTGCAGGAGAGCATTTTGAACTTGCACACAGAAATCAGGATGAACGTCACCCCAACCGACAGCAGGATGGGCCCTAGCAGCTGGGTCCATTCAAAGTGAGAGACACCCTGGTATTTAATCTAGCCCATGACAGCGAACGTGATCCCCACCAGACCCAGAAAGATGCCTGAGAAAAGCAAGGTGGCCCCCGCCTTGTCGTCATCGGTCACCTGGATGTCGGAGGTGCTGGGTGTGTACGGAGTGACCGAGAACACATTGAGAGGGAAGTCCTCCAAGCGGCTGCTGCCCTGCTGCATCGTTCCTCAGTGATCACCCGTTTCTTAGAGGGGAAAGGGACTGCGAGAGCAAAGGAATCACAGGCTCAGATTAGCTATAGAAGAACTTTGGGCTTCTGTGGTTAACAGAGTATAACACTCAGAGGGCTGAACTTTGTTTAGAAGAATAAAGGTCTGAGAAACGAAGCCTGAAGTTCTCTCACACATTGCCAACACAGGCAGGTCTCCCGTTTTGCAAGCCAATGGCAAGCTGTCTCTCTAGTTCACATCCATTCATTCACTCATTCACAAAATACTTACTGAGTCCTTTATTCTAGGAGGTGCTTTTCTACAGCCATTTAAGTCACTGATCTAAGGCCCTGTTTTTGTCCTGACAAAGCCAGGTTTGTAGACATGACAGAGACCTCCAAGGCCTCCAGACTGAAGGGGGCCCTGNAGGGGAAAGGGACTGCGAGAGCAAAGGAATCACAGGCTCAGATTAGCTATAGAAGAACTTTAGGCTTCTGTGGTTAACAGAGTATAACACTCAGAGGGCTGAACTTTGTTTAGAAGAATAAAGGTCTGAGAAATGAAGCCTGAAGTTCTCTCACACATTGCCAACACAGGCAGGTCTCCCGTTTTGCAAGCCAATGGCAAGCTGTCTCTCTAGTTCACATCCATTCATTCACTCATTCACAAAATACTTACTGAGCCCTTTATTCTAGGAGGTGCTTTTCTACAGCCATTTAAGTCACTGATCTAAGGCCCTGTTTTTGTCCTGACAAAGCCAGGTTTGTAGACATGACAGAGACCTCCAAGGCCTCCAGACTGAAGGGGGCCCTGGTACCCATACTAGGTCAGCTCAGTAGAAATAGGTAGCCGTGTCTACGGCCATACCACCCTGAACGCGCTCGATCTCATCTGAAGTAAGTAGACAACTATTTCTTCTTTGTTTGTTTGGGCGGGGGGGCGTTGGCAGCTGGCTGGAGACCCGAACCCTTGACTATGGTGTTATAAGGCTGTGCACTAACCAACTGAGTACCGGCCAGCCCCCACACCTATTTCTTGACTGTATGTGTAGCCACTTCAGGAATCTCTAGTTATGATGACACTTAAACTTTTATAAAAGTTCTTGCAAATCCCTGAGCTCCTGTTCTTTCCTGGCCAGTGCCATGTGCTTTTTGCTTTCCACATTTGGCAAGTAATTCCAGCTGTGGGAGAGGAAAGATGCCACAGGAAACACTTCTATGCACCACGTCACTGGCAGAGGTTGAATAAGCATCCGGTGTGGTGTGGCATCACTGGGACACATACTTCAGACCCTCCCTCCGTGGTGGCCGCATGGTTCCTGGTCTCTAAGGTGAAACAAACAGCTGCATTTTTGAGCCTGCTGTATTTTTCAACCAAACCCAAGCTGATTTAGAGAAGATAGCTTGATCTTCAATGACATTATCTATCCCTCATGACTATGGAACTTCCAGCCACATGAATTTCCTCCTCCACAGAATCCTAACTGTAGCCCTTTTCCTTTTCCAGACAGATTTTTTTTCCAAGCAGATGTCTCTCTTCAGTGGTTAAATATTTTATCAACTCCCTTTCATAGAATTGAAATTGCTGTGCTCTTGCCCCAAGGCAGGGCTTACTAAACTTCCCATGAGATAAAAATCACCTGGGCCACTTTTAGAAAAGGCAAAACTTGAGCTCCCAACTCAGATCAACAGAGCCAAAATATACAAGGGACAGGGTTAGTTAGTGCCCCAGGTGACTCTTATCATCGAGGAATCTTAGGAAACCTTACCCCAAGTTAACCCCAAATGCTTGCAGGAGATCAGGTGATGTTTTTCCCATCAAAATGCCTCTTCCTGCTACTGGACAAGGCCTACAATCTCTAACTTCAATGCCAAACAAATGGGAAAGCAAGCAGGTGACCCGTCTGGTATCTTCTGGGATGTGCCCTGGAGCAGCAAAGCTAGGGCAGCGTTGCTATGGAAATGGGCTGCCCTTTCCCCACTGAGCTAGGTCAGACAGCCAGAAAAGCCAGCTTTTCTTTGTAACCGTAAAATGTCTGGTCAACTAGTCCAATGTACTTTTAAGGCTCTTAAACCTTGAGTTAACAGTCAAAATAGACCCTGACATATAGAAAAAAGCTAGGCTCTCAAAATTATTCTTTTAAGTCACTCAGTTTATGTTTCCCATTTGTCTTTAGCTACATCCACCTGCACTTAAGAGAATAATTGGGAACACAGAGAGCAGGGGAGAGAGATCCCCTTCCTGTAAGCAGCCCATGAATGCAGAATGGGAATGGCTTTCAGAGCATAAAATTCAGGAAGTTCTCCAGTTACATTTTCAAGGTCACCTTGATTCAGCCACTCTCTCCAAAACTCCAACTCTGTCTCTATGGTAAATAGCAATTTTTTAAAAATGCTAATAAACTGAATTCAACAACATATTAAAAGGATTATACACCATGACAAAGTGGGATTTATTCCTGGAATGTAAGGATGGTTCAACATATGAAAATCAATCTATGTGATACACCACATTAGCAGAATGAAGGAAAGACGCATACACACATGATCATCTCAATTGATGCAGGGTGGGAAAAGCACTCAAATTTATTAAACATTTACTACAGACCAGGCACAATTCTGGATGTTTAATATACATGGTATCGTTTCATCCTTTTAACATCTGGGTTACAGTCAAGAAAACTCTGCTGATTATAAAGCTATTGTGACTCTACTCCAAACCCAGCCTTCTATACTCTGCTTTGGCTGGGACTCTGCAGAGCACTTTTCCTTTGCCAGGTGGCTCCACATTGGGCTCTGCCAATAGTGGGTGCTAGAGGTAGACTGCAAGGTGAGAGGAAGGAGGAGCCAGGTACTATTTTCTGTTTTGCTCGCTGTTACTGTCAGTGTCACTCCAGCAACAGTTCTTCATCCGGGTAGTAAAAGTTAGTTCCAGTTTCCAGTGTCCCCCCAACCATCACCCAGAATCAGCCTCACTGCCCCTTCAGAGAAACTGGCACCAGCCAGACAGTGCCCCCTCCTCAGAGGTTCTTTATCTAAGCTCCTAGATGCCAGCACTAGCTGAGTGGCACTCTCAGAGAGCTGGTTCCAAGCTCCACAGGGACTCCTCTCCAAGCTTCCACATCCTGGTATAACCCCAACCTCTTTCCTTTCACCCAGTCTGTATTTACTATCTCTGACTTAGCTCAGTGTTCACTTTTTGCTGTTTCAATCTTCCAATACCTGTTTAACTAATTTCCTATATTGAATCCTGTGTACTAAAACAGCTGGTATGGTTTCTGTTTCTATATCTGAATTCTGACTATGTGGTATTAACAGTGGGGTTAGGAAACAGACCTACAAAGATGGAATTCTGGAGATGGTTTGGTCATATTCTTGGCCTTGAATACAATACTGAACTTCTTGTCAATGAAAAATGGGATCTTAGTAACCCATGACATAAAGTGGCATCAAAATTAATAAAAATATCACCTGTGGTAGGCTGTGACGAGGTGCCTAGTAGAGCAAGTGTCTTGGGGACCCACTGGCTGCTACACTTCATCATTATGGTAGTAGTGATGGACTACAAGGACTGTGGGATGGGACGGCCACTTTGACGTGCCCTAGAATACTTAGAAAAAGAAAAATGACAAGCTTAGGTCTTTAAACTCTCAGCTCAAGTCATGATCAGAAAACCAGAGAGTTTCAAT
>NW_007727013.1:391206-394777 GCF_000696425.1 Galeopterus variegatus
ACAAGCTTAGGTCTTTAAACTCTCAGCTCAAGTCATGATCAGAAAACCAGAGAGTTTCAATGGTAGGCCTAAAAGAATCCTATGTCTTATATTTACAGGGCTGACCTCACTGAAAATCAAACAAAATTTAAATAAATCTCTTTGTGTGTATCGATATATAAATCTATATCCTACTGGTTTTGTTTCTCTGGAGAACCCGAACGATGTTCTGTGTTCTCTGGAAAACACAATGATACTTAAAGCATCTATGGTAAATAGTGGTACTATGTAGAGCCTCTAGCAAGCAGAGATGGGAGAATCACAGTACAGACCTCTAGGGTTTTGGAGAAAATCCATGCTGACTTCTGCCTTTTGAGAAACAGTTCATGATGTATTCCCAGGACCTGGTAGAGACTAAATGCATCATTTTAGGACATCGAATGACCCTGTGACTTGCGCTGCCCATCATGAACTGAGTGTAACTGACCCACAAACCCACAAGCTTGAGCATGCACTGCAGTGATTCATCATCAAGTGGAGGTGGTATTTAAGAACTCAGTCATGAGCAGGCCCAGCATTACAAGTAACTACACAAACAGGTGGTTCAGACCCTTACACTTACTCATACTGCATTGTGATTTCTCCTATAATCCAAAGCTATAGTCTAAGAAGGAGTTCCTCATGACTAGCTAACTGAATAGGAAAATCCTCAGGTCTGGTGTATGCATCATGCTGCACAAAAGCGGACTGCTTCAGCATTATAACACCAATCAGGAGTGTCCCTGAAAGACACTGGAAATAGAATAGAAGGAGTTCCTCATGACTAGCTAACTGAATAGGAAAATCCTCAGGTCTGGTGTATGCATCATGCTGCACAAAAGTGGACTGCTTCAGCATTATAACACCAATCAGGAGTGTCCCTGAAAGACACTGGAAATAGAATAGATTAGAAATCCTATGAGCAGGACTTCAAGCAGTATATTTGGTTGTCCATTTTGTCAAAGCTGACAGTTGACCATAAGTACAAATCTACATTGATCCATAGACAGTAGTGAATGGTTTGACTGGATTTCAAAGACTTGGAAAGAACAAGATTGGAATGCTAGAAACAGGAGGTCTGGTGAAGGGGTATATGGATATCTCGAAGTGGGCATGAAGTATAAGAATAGTTGTGTTCCATGTGAATGGTCATCAAAGGGCATCCACCGCAGAGGAGGCTGTCAAGGAAACAAGTTGATGTGTTCTGTGGATATCAGTCAGTTTTTTCCCCTAGACTTCCCAGTGTTTGCTCAATGAGTTCATGTTCAAAGCTACCAAGATAAAAGGGATGGAGGCTACACACATGCTCAAAAAATGGTAGCTAACCTGCCCACCATCACTATTGGGTGCCTAACCTACCAAAAGCAGAGACTAATGCTGAGCCTTCAGCGTGGCACTATTCCCTGGGGACAGTAGCCAAATACAGTCATATCTCAGAGATATTGCAGCTTTAATTCCAGACCACTGCAATAAAGCAAAAATCACATAAAGCAAATCACATGAATTTTCCAGTTTCCCAGTGCATATAAAAGTTATATTTACATTATACTGTGGTCTATTAAGTGTGCAATAGCATTATGCCTAAAAAAATAATGGAAATACTTCATTTACAATACTTTACTGCTAAAAAATGCTAACAATACTCTGAGCCTTCAGCAAGTTGTAATCTTTTTGCTGGTGGAGCATCTTGCCTTGATGTTGGCTGCTGATTGTTCAGGGAGGTGGTTGCTGAAGGTCAGGTGGCTGTGGAAATTTCTTCAAATAAGACAACAATGAAGCTTGGTCCATTGATAGACTCTTGCTTTCATGAAATATTTCTCTGTAGCATGCAGTGATGTTTGATAGCATTTTACCCACAGTAGAACTTCTTTAAAATTGGAGTCAGTCCCCTCAAACCCTGCTGTAATATTCTAAATCCTTTATTGTCATTTCAACGGTGTTCATAGCTTCTTCACATGGAGTAGTTTCCACCTCAAGAAACCAGTTTTTTTGCTCATCCATAAGAAGCAACTCCTCATCCATTAAAGTCTTACCATGAGATTGGCAGCAAATTCACTCACATCTTCAGGCTTCATTTCTAATTCCAGTTTTCTCTATCTCCATTACATCTGCAGTTACTTCCTCCACTAAAGTCGTGAACCCTCAAAGTCATCCATGTGTACCGGAATCAACTTCTTCCAAACTCCTGTTAATGTTGATATTTTGACCTCCTCCCATGAATCATGACTGTTCTTAATGTCATCTAGAAGGGTGACTTCTTTCCAGAAAGCTCTCAACTTTCTTTGCCCAGATCCATCAGAGGAGCCACTATCTATGGCAGCTATAGCCTTACAAAACATATTTCTTAAATAATAAGACTGGAAAGTGAACATTAGTCCTGGATGTTGTGTTAGCAAGCATGATAACAACGTGAGTCTCCTTGTACATCTCCATCAGAGCTCTTGAGAGACCAGACGCATTGTCAACGAGCAGTAATGTTTTGAAAGGAATCTCTTTTTCTGAGCGGTAGGTCTCAACAGTGGTCTTAAAATATTTAGTAGACCATGCTGTAAAAAGATGTGCTGTCATCCATGCTTTATTGTTCCATTTACAGAGCACAGGCAGAGTAGACTTATTATAATTCTTAAGAACCGTAGGATTTTTCAAAATCATAAATGAGCATTGGCTTCATCTTAAAGTCACCAGCTGCAGTAGGCCGTAACAAGAGAGTCAGCCTGTCCTTTGAAGCTTTGAAACCAGACATTGACATCTCCTCTCTAGCTATGAAAGTCCTAGATGGCATCTTCTTCTGATAGAAGGCTGTTTCATCTATGTTGAAAATCTGTTGTTCAGCCACCTACATCAGTGATCTTATCTAGATCTTCTGGATCACTTGCTGCAGCTTCTACATTAGTCTTGCTGTTTCACCTTGCACTTTCATGTTATGGAGACGGCTTCTTTCTGAAGCCTCATGAACCCAACCTCAGCTAGCTTCAAACTTTTCTTCTGAAGCATCCTTGCCTCTCTCAGACTTAACAGAATTGAAGAGAGTAGGGCCTTGTCCTGGATTAGGCTTTGGCTTAAGGGATTGCTATGACTGGCTTGATCTTCTATCCAGACCACTAAAACTTTCTCCATATCAGTAATAAGGCTGTTTTGCTTTCTTATCATCGGTGTGTTCACTGGAGCAGCACTTTTAATTTCCTTCAAGAACTTCTCCTTTGCATTGACAACTTAGCTAACTGTTTGGCTCAAGGGGCCTAGCTTTCAGCCTATCTTGGCTTCAACATGCCTTCCTTGCTAAGCTTAATCATTTCCAGCTTTTGATTCAAAGAGAGACGTGACTCTTCCTTTCACTTGAACACTTAGAGGCCATTGTAGGGTTATTAACTGGCTTAATTTCAATATTGTTGTGCCTCAGGGAATAGGGAGGCCAGAGGAGAGAGATGGGGGGATGGCTGGTCAGTGGAGTGGTCAGAGCACATTTATCAATTAAGTTTGCCATCTTATACAGGTGCAGTTTGTGGCATCCCAAAGCAATTACAATAATTACATCAAAGATCACTGATCACAG
>NW_007727013.1:394914-410572 GCF_000696425.1 Galeopterus variegatus
CTATCCAGACCACTAAAACTTTCTCCATATCAGTAATAAGGCTGTTTTGCTTTCTTATCATTGGTGTGTTCTCTGGAGCAGCACTTTTAATTTCCTTCAAGAACTTCTCCTTTGCATTGACAACTTAGCTAACTGTTTGGCTCAAGGAGCCTAGCTTTCAGCCTATCTTGGCTTCAACATGCCTTCCTTGCTAAGCTTAATCATTTCCAGCTTTTGATTCAAAGAGAGACGTGACTCTTCCTTTCACTTGAACACTTAGAACCCATTGTAGGGTTATTAACTGGCCTAATTTCAATATTGTTGTTTCTCAGGGAATAGGGAGGCCAGAGGAGAGAGATGGGGGGATGGCTGTTCAGTGGAGTGGTCAGAGCACATTTATCAATTAAGTTTGCCATCTTATACAGGTGCAGTTTGTGGCATCCCAAAGCAATTACAATAATTACATCAAAGATCACTGATCACAGATCACCATATTAGCTATAACAATAATGAGAAAGTTTGAAAAATTGCAAGAATTACCAGAATGTGACACAGAGACATGAGGTGAGCACATGCTGATGGAAAAAACAGGCTTGCTGGCAGCAGGGTTGCCACAAACCTTCAGTTTGTAAGAAACACTGTACCTGTGAAGCGCATTAAAGTGATGCACAGTAAAGCAAGTGTGCCTGTGTCTGACGGCGGCTTGACCAAATAGTCTCCTCCATCAAAGAGGGACGGCAATTTGTCCTCACTGGAATAAATCCACATTCTGGTTATGGATTTGCCTTCCCTGCCTTTCATGCTTCTACCAGCATCATCACGCGTGGATCTAGAGAATGCCTTATTCACCACGATGGGATTCCATACATCGCTTCTGATCAAAGAGCCCAGTTCACAACAAAAGAAGTGTGGCAATGGTCCCGTGCTGGTAAGAGTCACCCCATCATCCAAAAGCAGCCGGCCCAACAGAATGAGTCTTACCGAAGACTCAGTTACAGCAGCCGTAAGGAGATATCATCCTGAATGGATAGTATCTTAGATGGGTCCCCTGGAAACAGACTCCGAGCAGGCGATTTGAGAGCTTTGGGTTTATTGGGGAATGCTCTGGGGAATAGTGCCTGAGGGGAGTGAGGGGAGTGGAATTGGGCAAAGGGAGAAGTTGAACCATGATGCAGTTGCAACAGAGACCTCAACTGAATGCTCAGATTGTTCTGGTGCTTGAGTGCTGCTCATAATTGTTCCAAATTGAGGTGAGGGTGCCAGGCCTTTGTATCCCCCTATCCACCAGTCATGGATTCAGGGTGCTCCCAGGATCAAAGTGGCTCCCTTCCTGCTTAGGGCAATGCCTGGAAAGGAATGTAGCTGTGGACTGTTAGCAGGCAACACTCCAGGCAGCTGGGGGAGTAATTGCCTCAGTTCTGAGATGGATCTGAGCAGTGTACCCCAGCATCCATCAGATGGGGTTCTCTTTTGCAGGATGCAGTACATGCTTTGAACCAACAACCGATATATGGTGTTCTTTCTTTCTCTGTCAGAATAAATGGGTGTAGAAATCAAGGCGAGGAAGTAGGAGTGACTCCCCCCACTATTATATCTAATAATCTACCCATGTTATTTTTTTCTCACCATCTCTTAACTGTGCCCTAGGAAGTCTTAGTGTTGTTCCTCCAAGGGACACAATGGTAGGAGGTGGAGATGGCCACTTGGCCATTTTAACCAGCAAGCAAGGAAGGGGTTGCTTTCCTGGCTAGGATCATTGCTCTTCCTCACCAAGTGGAAAGAGGTTGCTGCTACCCAGTGGGACCTCTTCTTACACTTCACGTCTAATAGTAAAAGTCAAAGGAAAATTGCAATAACTAAAAGGCAGGACCATTGTTAATCCAGTAGCTTCCAAAAAGAAAGTTTGGGTCATCCCATCAGATAGAGAACTGATAAACTGAGGCCTTGATGAGGGTAAAGGAAACATGGGCTAAGTAGTGAAAGAGGGAAGTTACAAATGTCAACTAGAGACTCCTGGCCAGTTAGAGGAAGGAAGACTGCAGCAGCTCTGCATTGCTTCCTCTTTGCTTGTTATGTATATATTTATTTGTATATATAAAACAATTTCTCTGCTTTCCCCTTGTTATTTTATATAAGTATTGCTGTTGGTGGTTAACTCTACAATTTAGTCTTTATCCAGATGGGACTGTGGCCAGATTTGAGAAGAATGAACATTACCTAGAGATGAATACAACGACTCTTGGAACTTTGTATCCCACATTTCAGGGACAGGGTGAGGACATCTTTATTTGGACTACAGACAGGTTTATCTTGTTATGCAGAAGCACAAAGTGGTTTTTGTTTTTGTAAACAAGTGCAAGTATGTATAAAAGGAGGGTATGTGTGGAGGCTGAGTAGCCAAAAGGGGTAGACTATAGTGCTTATTAAGCAATAGTGTTGGTCCCTCAGGTCCAGATCCACCCTTCCCTATTGTGCTTTGTAGCAGTGGGGCTGGGACTCTGGAAGCCATGTTTCTGCACTGACATCTGGCTCGATATCAGACATTATCATCGAAGGTCTCAGAGAGAGGCTGCAAGGTGGAAGGAAGAAGGGATTTGCTCCTTCCTGTTTTGCTTGCTATTTCTCTCACATCACCCAGCACTGGTTCTTTGGGTAGTGACACTGGTTCCAGTTCCTAGTTTTTTCCCACACTCTTCAGTCTTGTTGTCCCCCCTCACAGGTGCTAGCACCAGCTGCACCAGCCTATCCTAAGAGGTCGAGATCCAGGCCCAAGGGCCCGTCCTCCCAGCTTTAGGCTCCAATGTTCTGTCTGCTTCCCAGTCATCCCTCAGCCCTAGAAGAGGTAGCTTCTTCCCATGCCCCCAGTGTTTCCCTTCGTCTTCTCAGTTTTCTAATACCTGTTTAACCAATCCCCTAGATTAACTTCTCTCTGTTAAAGATCATTGGTATGTTTTTGTTTTCTTGAGTGGAGCCTGTCTGTAGAAGAAAGGGAGGCAAAGTCAGTGAGCAGCGGAGCTGAGAGGGGACCCAGGTAGTGTACTAGAGCCCCATTGTGGCTTTGTTCTCTGAAAATGACTGGCATCTCCTTCCTTCCAGAAATATGACATTTCTGAAGACATTGTCTAATTTTTCAGATGGCTGGGAGTCTGAATTGATAAGCCAGTAATAGTTTGAAATCTTGTGTTTTATCTTGAAATCTCATTAGAATTTTTTATTCCACTCTGCTATATGGGTATTCTTTTTAGTTTTTTAAATTTTTTACTGCCAAGAAAAGAAAGGTGAGTTTCCTACCTGTCTCAAAGGAATAGTGTTTTCTACATTGTAACAACTTGGGGTACTTATTAAAAATGCGGATCCCCAGGCTCCATTGGAAACTAGCAAATCAGGAATCCTGGATGCAAGGCCCATAAATCTGAACTGGTGTTATGAGCTCCCCAGGTGATTCTTAGGCATAGTGAAGGGTGAGAGCCACTGGGGGAATGATGAGATTCTATTGCATTGAATATATTGATGTGGGAAATTTATCTGGTAGCCAGACAATTTCTTTACATCTGATATTTCAATATTATTTATTTATTTATTTTAATATTTAGATAGAAAATTATTTTCTCAACATAGAAAGAAAGGAAAACATTACAAATTAAATTTAAAATCAATTGATAAGGAACAAATTGAACACTCAAAAAATTACATCCTTAATGCAAAAAGAACTCTTAAAAATGAGTTCAAAAAATCTAAGCAGAAATTTGGTGAAGGATATGAGCGGATAAGTCACACACCCCAGAGAAACACACGTGGCTAATAAGAACATTCTAAGCTGGTGTTGCAAGAGGGAATGATATGAGGGGCTGGCCCTCTGCTCCTGTCTCAGACCCCGGGGGGCTGGCTCTGTTGCTTGCCTGGTTGTGTCAATATTTTTAGAATTAAAACTCTCATAAAAAGAAGTAGTTTTGCACTGTTTTGATAGCAATTCAGGCTAATAAGAGGAGAGGCAGCTAGATATGCTGAAGAGGCAGAATGGTACCACATTTTCAGATGATTATTACTGAATATTTGTAAAAGAATAACTTTTTACCAAGAAGCTAAGTCCTGTGTATTATTTGGCAAGCTGGACAGTTACTCTGATCTGTGAGTCATTCTTTCTTAAGTACTTAGAGAAATATTGATGTATTGGGAGTTTTGATAGGTGCAATGAGATGGTGTTGCTGGGGACCAAGAAATACCTAAATCCTGCCACCCACCTCACCATCTCACGACTTCCCCATGGGAGGCAGAGGCACAGAGCACTGGACAACTTTTCTGCTATAGGGCTCCAGCTACAGAAAATTCCCAATGCAGAGAACTCAGGCAAGCTTGGCTAGAGTACATGGTCAAGGCTGGAAGCCTCCCTTAAACTTGAACCTGACCACAAGGAAGTGTAGGAAAAGTGATAACCAGAGAAGTCAGGGCAGGCAGACCCCCTCTGAGGTCAGAGACATATGGAGCAGAGTGAGTGAGAACATGAGAGACGGTTATATCTCCTTCTACCTGCCAAAAGGCCCACCCTTCTTACCACAGCATCCATGCAAAAGAGGAAGTAGGAAAGAGTTCTATCCGTGCAAGTGACCTTTATCATCACCTATTTGCAAACATAGTCCAATAAATCTAAAATTTAAGCAAGGAGATTTATCACTACTCTTTCTAGAAAAAAGAGCATAAGATAGGAGCCTACATAATCCAAGATTTTCTATGATGAAAAAGAGAAATTATTTTAACATTAACGTTGAAATTTTTATCAGTATAAATAAACTGTCTAAAATGGCTTATAGTCTCAGTGATCCAGTAAGTCTCTTCCTTCAATTTCTAAATTTCATTTTTATTGTAGGGACGTCATATATAACAAAAACATCCAGTTTTCCCTTGCAGTTGTTGACTAAGCCAAATTTGTGAGCACCGTTTGTTATTAAGGTGAGCAATTAATTAAGTTACTTTATCCAGAATTTGACCCTTTGTACAAGTAGGATAGTTCCTTTTCAACTAATGAAAATAATAACTCAACCCTGAGTTCAGTAAATCTGGCTGGCAAGTTTTCAAAGTTATGTATCATTCATTTTACATTCATGAAAGCACGTATATTCAATACACTATTTCTTGTTTTTAACAAAACTTATTGCTATTTAATTCCCTTAAAAAAGAAAATCCAGAGGCAGGTACTTTGGAGTGGGGTTCTCAATGAATGCAGTGGCTGCTGAAGAAATCTCAGGACCCATCTTACTGAAAATACCTGTACCAGGTGTTACCTGATCAAGCACTGGACACGTCTTCACAGACAGCATTAGACTGTAAATAGAAGCTGTCCCCCTTTGGGCTCCCCTTGCTCTAGCCCTCAGTCTCCACTTGCAGCAGATATGGAGCCAACTGAATAAGACAAAATGACATTCCTTAAGATGCAGCTACAAGGACAAATGAAAACTAGACAACCGAAACTAAATACTTAAACAATGAATGCTGATGAATTGATCATTTAGCAAATTAGTCATTCAGCAAATCAACCTAGATCCATTTTGCATAAACAGAACAGACCTATGAGATGGCTACATCATAGATGACCATGGTTTTATCAAAATGTTAAAAATTAATCTAAGTCTCTCCCTAATTGTTCAGATATATTTTTTAGCCCATTAAAATATATATTTTAATACAAGTACCCTTTTGGTTTGGCTGCCTCTTTTGGCTTAAGTTTTTCTTCAGCCACATCTAGAGAGCAGAGCCATCTCCTTCTGAGGCAATCACGGCACTGACCTTGCAGGAAATTCCCGTGTTTTATTTGCTGAATTGACTGTGGCTTATAATCAGGATAGACCATGCTTCTTATTAACACTTTGTATAACTACTTCCAGACATTTTTTTCTTATGCAAGCTTACGCATTTCATAAAAATAAAATCATATTAAACTTTGTTATTTGTTTTTAATATTCTGACAAAAATGATTGATGCAATCATTGCTGAAAGGTTCTCAAGTAAGAGATATCAGATATCAAATAGATACAAAGGATTAAGTTCGTTTGCTTTTCCACAATAATAAAATCAACAATTTAAATAAGAATCCAGGGTAAATAATTTTTTAACCTTCGTTGTGACAAGTGTGTAAGGAAATAGATAACCTAAAATTGGACTGAGGAGAGTATAACTTGTTACAGCCTCTTTTGGGGGGTGGGGCAATTTGGCAATATCTAATAAAATTTTAAATGCACATACAATTGAATTAAAGAAGATATAAATATCTTCTCCTAGGAATGTAATATATATACATATATATTATATATGGATACTTCAAAAATTTCTGAAAAGATTCATATTATCTTTTAATTCTATTTTTCCACAAACTTTTTTAAGTATCCTCATACTTTGGACACCTGCACAAAAGAATATTTTAACAGAATAGGCAACAAATCACTGTAGTAACAAAGTACAGTGGCGAGGGAGCCTAAATGTTTGTCAGTAGTGGACTGGTTAAATGAATGACAGTGATAAATAGTGAGGTACTCTGCCTCTGCTAAAGAGCAAGTCAGGTCTATATGAGCAGGTATGGACACTCTCTAAGATGTGCTGCTGATTGGGGGGAAAAAAAGCAAAGTGAGTAGCGTGTTTCCTGGGCTACCATTTGCAAGAGGAAAGATATACTTGTCATTGAATGTACGTGCATAAAATATCACTGAAAGGACGCACAATAAACTGGGGAAGAGAGCTGGGAGGGCATTCCAGTTATCTATTGTTATAATAACAAAGCACCCAAAACTCTGTGGCCTAAAACATAGCTCTGTGGGTTGGTTGAGTTTTGCAGAGTAGTCAGGTGGGGCTGCAGCCACCTGTAAGCTCAGCTGAGCTGGACGTCCCAGATGATTCACTCGCATGGCTGGAAGTTGATGCTGGGAGTTTATCTGGGCTTGTCAACCACACACCCACCTGGGTCTTTCCATGCAGTTCTTCCCAGCACAGGGACTGGGTTTTAAGAGGGAGTGTCCTAAGAGTGAGCATTACAGGAGTTTCGGGTGCAATGTGTCTTGTGACTTAGCTTTGAAAGCCCCAGAATATCACTTTCATTTTATTCTATTGCTCAACAGTCACTAAGCCAACTCAGATACAAAGGGAAGGGAATTAGATTCTTCCTCTTTATGGGAGGAGTGTCAAGGTCACATTGGAGACAAACATGTGGGATAGGAGATATTATTGTCTCTCTGGAAAATACAATCTTCCACAGAGGGATATTTACTTTTCACTGTTTAGTCTGTGATACCGCTTGGGTTTTTGGCCATGTGGACATCCAAGTATGTCCCAAGATTTTAGATCGACCGTGTTTATATACTTGTTCACTCGTGGGTGGTTAGTAACCTCATCCGTCTTTACTGGCAAGTTCACCATGGGTCCCCAGGGTGTAACACTGTCACAATCATCAATAATGTCAGGTTCTGAATTTTCCTGAGTTTCTTGCATATTTTCACTGCTTCTCAGACTTACACATCAAACTTCCTGTTTTTAACCACAAATTCACATTCTCAGTTAAAATTGTAATTTGAAAGGATTATAGTTCAAAGACATTAATGAAGAATGACGGTAAACCGCAGAAACAGAGTTTTTAGAGGTTATCAGAGAATTGTGGTGGGAAGCAAATCTAAGCCTGGTCATGTATTTCTGAACATTTGATTGAACACATTGTGGTGGGAAGTAAATTGCTTTGTGGAAGGTGTGTGTGTGTGTGTGTGTGTGTGTGTGTGTGTGTGTGTGTGTGCATGATTAAATGCCTTTTTTTAAAAAGTCTGGTAAAGCGGCAAATTCATGTTACAAAATTCTAGCTGCTAAGGCCACGATCCCACAGTGTAGTCTGTTTTCACAGTACTATGCACCATGTTCACATTGATCTGACTACAGACAAATTACCATCAGGTTCTCTGTTAGCAAAAAAGTACCAAATATTTCAACCACTTATAGCACATAAAAAGCAAAATAGAAAATACAAAACCGTATGCTTGGCTGATATAGAAAAACATGAATATGCTAGTTTTAATTGCAAATATGTGTCAAAACCCTTCAAGAGTTCCAAAATTCAAAAAGAATGTCTTCCCATAAATTTGGGTAAAAATGTCACTGTGTGGCCTCTCCTACCCCAGCACACAATGGGAGGTGGAGGGTCAGTAGAGGGGATTGGAGAAGAAAAGAGAGAAGCAACAGGGAAGGAGTTGGATGCTCCGCTCTGCACGGTAGCAGCCACCATCACCCCACAACTGTGAGACGATCAGCGCAATCAGGAAAGGCCCAGATGGCATGCTCGGGTTCTTGAGGAAACTGGCCATGGGCTCCATTTTGCATCCAGGTTGACGTGAGAGGAACACAGGGTGGGAATGCACAGCCCCTCATCCTGCTTGGAAATCCACAAGCCAGACCTGTCCTGGTGTCCCACACAAGGCAGGTACTTTCTGCATGACATGCGTGGTCCTAAGAGCAGTGAAAGCAAGCAGATGTCATGGTGAGGGGTGACTAGGGTCAGAAAGCCCAGCTCTGTGCCTTCAGAGGTCCAAGGCTGCAGACGTGCAGGAAGGATGAACAAGGACGGGGATGGCCTGTGCCACTTGGCTCCACCCCTGGAGGACTTGTGGCAAGAGAATCAATGCAGGGCAAGGGCCCAGGAGGAAGAGATGTGCAACCTCAACCCTCACAGATGCATCTCTACGTAAATGAGTGTCAGGTGTCTGTAGGTTATTTATGGAGGAATATTTGGGGGGAAACTCTGTAGCATGAATTATCTAATAACCTGTTTTATTTACTTGAATTTTGTCTGCCTATGGCAGCAGATGATTATATTCACCTTATACAATAAAAAGATGGTGGTTGAATCATGGCTATACTATTGTAGCTATACTACGGTCATATTGAAAATCAAAACTGCCCCCTTATACTTCAAATGTGACTTTGTTTCAAGAATGACGGGAATGTTCAGGGTGGGGATCATCGCTGAACCATCTTCTCACGTGCGCTTCCCCGTATCCTGGTGAGGACAGTGCCTCCGTTTCACAGATGATTAATCCCAGGACAAGGAAGTGGGTTATTTGACTTAGTAGCAGCACAGAAGGACAATCTGCTTTCCTAAACTGTTTTTAAACTGCTCTTCCACGAAGAGCATGAGCTTGCTGATGAGCGACCTGCTTGCGTTCTTGTCACTGGTGTCTGCCAAGGGTCAGTTGGGCAGACGGTTCTCAGGATGTATCACAACCTTTAGATTCTTTTTTCCCCGACTTGCCAGAACATCACCTTATGGGGTTGGATTTAGGTCACAGCCACTGCCATTTCCAGCAAACGATAAGATGAGCCTCCCAGGGGCCTAGTTCCTGGTCTGAGGATCTTCTGGATGGGGTAGGCCTGTGATGGGCGGTAGCTTCTGAACTCGGGTTCATTTTCTAATGTGTGTATTCATTTTCTAATGCAGCATAAACACAAATTTAGAGACATAAATTACACTCATTTATTAGCTCAGAGTTCTGTAGGTCAGACGTCCATCTGTTATATCTGGAGGGTTGGGGAAGAATCTGTTTGCAAGCTCATTCAGCTGTTGGCAGAATTCAGTCCTATGCAAATGCGGAACTGTGGTCCCAATTCCTTGCCAGAGGTTGCTTTCTGCTGCTGGCACCACCCACATCCCTTCTCACATGGCCCTCTCCATCTTCAAAACAGCCACAGCACTTCAAGGCTGGACAAGGTTCTTGAGCTTTGAATCTCTCTGACTTCCCCTTTCTGCCTTACTCTTCTGCCATGACAGCCGTAGAAAGTTCTCTGGTTTTAAGGACCCATGTGCTTAAATTGTGCCCACCCAAATAATCCCCTTTATAGGTCAACTGGGCAGTAGAACGTAATACAATCACAAAATGATGTCACACATTCACAGGTTCCGGGGGAGGGCATTTTTAGAATTCTGCCTACCACAGTCTGGTCCTGTTGCTGGGACCCTAAGAGAGTTATTAAAGAACAAGTGACTCTGATGTGACCCTACTGGGCATGCTTGTCCAGGCTTCATCTACATTGCTAAGGATTGAGGTAACGACACTGCAATGGGACTTATGGGCCTTAACGTGTCCAATTTACTCTAATGCAGTGGATCTCAAGCGGGTCCCAGCACCAGCAGCATCGGCTCACCTGGGAACTTGTCAGAAATGCACATTCTCAGGCCCCACCCAAGACCTACTGAATTAGAAGCTCTGGAAATGGGGCCCAGAGATCTGTGTTTTAACCAGTCCTCCAGGTGACCCTGATGTTCACCCAAGCACCCAAGTTTTAGAACTATTTCTCTAAGGGAAGTCCCCAGTTTCCTGCTTTGTGGAAATTAAAAGGAGGGGCAGGAGGAGGGGAGGGTGTGAACATAGGTAATCTCTAAAACGACCTCCATTTCTAACAATCTGATTCTGCGAATATTATAAAAATGATTACACTGTGTAAACCAAAGGATGCACACGTTCATCATCATGTGTGCGTGTATGTGAAGGAGAGCTTGGGCTCTGGAGTCTTTGCCGCAATCAAATCCTGGCTTCACCAATCACTGGCTGTGTAACTGGGTCAGCTGCTTAGACTCTCTGAGCCTCAGTTTCCCCACTTATTACCTCATAATGTTACGAGAATCAAGTGAGATGATACAGAAGGAACACGTGGTATAGTAATCTCAACGACTACCAGCTAGAATTATTTTATCTTGTTAAGTTTCTCCAAACTTTCTCCTTGGGCACTTGAGGAGCTGTGTCCATGGTAGGGCTGGAGCATCCATACAAGGAGGCCCTGACAACAGCTCTGAGAGGCACAGCCTGGGTACTGAGGATTAGCTGCTCCAAGACCTGAAGGCAAAGGTAAACCTCTGATCCTTGGGTCAACTCAAGTCCTGTCTCTGCAAAGAAAGACATTCAGTAAAGTGTGTGCATAATCCCACAGCTGAATTTATCTCTTCCCCTCAGAGGCTCATAAACCCGAGGCAGAAACCACACATCTGAATGCTGGGTCAGCGAGATGTGGAGAGCGGGGCTGGAAACACTCTGGAGCCTTTGCTGTGTATTTTTATTGGTTTGTTATTTGGGGATTTTGTATTTTATTGTTGCTTTTGGTTATTTTGCATCTTCAAAGGAACAGAAATAGTTAAGGCCTGAAACAGAATCAAGACGTGACTCTGTAACGTTTAGCTGAGGAAGTGTGTCCCTTGGGGGAACAGAGAGTGCCCCCCCACCCCCCACCCTGACTTCACAGGCCTCGCCGTCAAACTGCGAGAGATCCTGCCAGAGCTCACTGAGAGGCCTGAATGGAGAGGCCTTGTTAAGCAGAAACATGGGACACAGGAGAAAAGCCTCCTTCAGCAGGGTGGGTCTCTTCCAAAGGGAGCTCTGCTCTTCTCAGCCTTCTGGTAAGTAGTCGGTGGCATTGACGTGGGAGGGAAGGCAGAGGCCACCCAGCGTGAATTGCTGCTGCTGAAATGGAATCCATTCTCCCAGCTGTGGCAGGGACATGAGAGGCTGCTCCCCACAGCTGCCCCCCACCCCCACCCATTCCCAGGATCCACATGGCTCTTGGAACCCCAGTGCCACCAAGAGAGCTGGTCAGCCTGCGACCTGTGCTCTGCTAACAACCACAGGAACTCTCTGGGCCAGATGCTGGCTGGGTGTCCTTCACCTTCTCTGAGCCACGTGTACTGGCCACCTGGGGAGAGGAGCAAGACCTCGTGGACATATGCAGGCTTCGACGTCGACCTCTGTGCCTGCCAGCATCAGGACTGGCTGCCTGGAACTCTAGGTGCCTAGGGAACAGCACACAGACATTTAAATTGCAGGTGGTGGGCCACGTGTGAGAAGTTAGCATGTACTAATACAGTCCCAAAAGGTTAAGTCTAGAACAATTTTTGTAAATGAAAATAATTTTCTTTACCTTATTTGGAACACCTGCACATATAAAAGAATATTTTTGCAAATCCTTTGGTAGACAAAGTAATTATTTTTAAGAGATTGGCATCTCTTTAATCTGCCTTTCATGTAAATATGGAGTCACATTCCTAGCTTGGTGTGGGGCTGTCACAGCACTTAGCTGGGTCTTTTTCCTCCTGCTGCTGCATCTGGGGTTCTGAGGAGAGATTAATCAAAGGTTTCATCACCTCTTCAAGGCCAGCTGTTCTTAATATCTATTACTGTATTTAAAAATCACCCTCAAACATAGTAGCTTAAAACAACGGCAATCACTTTATTATCTCTCAAACTCTGAGTTCATGGGTCAGAAATTAAGAAAGGGCTTGGCTGGCCACTTCTAGCTCAGGGTCTCTAATGCAATTCTAATCAGATGCTGGCTGCAGCTAGAAGAGAGAGGGGCAAGAGCACCTAGGGCTGGCCAGGCCAAGTGAGAGTTCCAGCGCACAGTGTGGAAACTGTGTTTTATGAAGACTTAGCCTTGAAGGTCACATAGTGCTGCTTCCACCATACTCTATGAGACAGTCACAAAATCCCACCAATTTTAAGGGCAGGGGACACACATCCTCACCCCTTAATGAGAGCAGTGTCAAAGTAACAATGTAAGAAGAGAATGCGAAATGGTAAATGTTATCGCAGCATCGTTGGAAACAGTCTGCTACACCAGCTTTGGCTAGTTAAGAGCTTCATGAGCTCCAGAAGATGTGAGGGGCGAATGGGAGTCACTCTTGGGCTTTGCATCTTAAAATTTCTGTGGGTGCTGGGTTTGGCTTATTTCTTTTTAATTTGCAAGATAGGAAGCATTGGTGTGGGGAGAACTAGCACTACTGCAGGAGAGAAGTCTTCTGCCATAGCCTCTCCTTGGCAATGAGAGCAGAAACTGCAGCCGTGACAAATGGAAGCATCTGGAAAGAGCCTCTGCAAGGATCTGAAATTGGCCACAGTGGTTTTAAAGAGAAGCTACTGAAAGCCATTTTCCTAAAATATAATCATGCTGCTCAGACTCATCTGGTCACAAGGAACAGAAAGCCAATGAGGGTAGTTCCAGAGAAGAGGGGTTCATTGTAAGGTGTGTGCATGGGGGCCATCGAAGAAGGCAGAGACCAGAGCTCAGGGCTAGTCAAAGTCCTTTCCTGCTAGGGAGACCAACATGTCCCAGTTGGCTCAGGACTTTTCCAGTGTTAGCACCCCTCAGTCCCAGGCAACCCAGGATGCTTGGCCATCCACACCCCATCTATGGAAGGGCTGCCATGCATCAGATGCCCGCTGCAGGCCAGTCAGTCAGGAGACAGTGAGCTGGGCTGCCTGGTGTCCAGCAAGGGCCCTGTCCTGCAGAAGGGGAAGGGAGGAGGGGCATGAGTCGGGGCAGCAATGATCAACCTCTCCAGTTAAAACTACACTCCGACGAATTTCAGAAGGGAAGGAGTCGAGGTTTCCTAAGCACACGTGCAGCAGTTCAATGCAGTAGAAACAGCAGTGAACTAGGAGCCAAAATGCCTGCTTTCTGCCACTGGGCAGCAAGAAAACCCAGAGCCAGACAACTCATTTTTCTGAGCCTCAGTTTCTCCATCTGTAAAATGAATGGATTAGCCTAGGGCTTGCTTCCTTTTTTACTTTTGTTCTGGAACTTCAGATCCAGAAGGTAGAGTTACTCATATTCCTCAGGACATGGTCTGCTATCATTATTCCAGTACATTCTTCCCTCCCTCCTTCCTCCTTCCCTCCTTCCTTCCTTCCCCATCCTCAGCACTAATCCCTTTCTCTCTGATAGGCAACTACATCAATGTGAAAGGTACTTATCCTTGAATAGGCAGGAGACTTTATAAAATAAAGGCATTTTTCGTGTGCACATTTTAAATTTACGTATATTATACCATACTACACTCTTCATTTGCTTCCTAACATTTTTCACTCAGCACCATTAAAAAAATAATTCTATGGCACTGGCTGTTGGTCTTTAAGGTTCCTTCCATGGTGACTTTTTTTTTTAATTATGTATTTATTTATTTATTATTTTTTGGCAGCTGGCCAGTATGGGGGTCCGAACCCTTGACATTGGTGTTGCAACTCTGTGCTCTAACCAACTGAGCTAACCGGCCAACCCCCCCGGCCCTGTAGTGACATTTTATGAGCATTGCTTAGTATTACAGAATGTTCTGTTATCCAGAGTTCTTGCTAATTTGAATCAGGTCATTGGTGGGCTTTCTAGAGTTACCAAGGGGACAAGAGAATATTACCCCCAGAGTTGTATAACTTTGGTCTGCATGAAGGAAACCAAATGGATCAATATGTAGAGGACATTAAAGTGGAATAAATAAAGTATTGGATGGCAAGAGAATTGGGAGTGCATCTTTGGGCCTCTGACTCTCTGAACTGTGAAGACTTCCAAAATCCTACCAGATCTGCAGTCCTAGGTGCTCTTCCTGGGGGAACCTACCTCCTGTGTGGAGCTGGTGGACATTCTCCTGGGGAGACGGGAAGAAGAGTTCTCGGGCTCTGCTCATATTTCATCAGACATAGAAAAGTATGACACCTCTTCGAGAACAGGGCAAGAGAACAAGCGCAAGCCTGCACACGTGGGCAAAGAAGCAGAACCTCTTGAGCATGGAGGGTGGGTGGGTATTAGGGCTGTACATTTTTCCTTTTACAGGGGCAGTGGGCACAGTTCTGGAGACGGATGTTGGTAATGGGAGCACAACAATGTGAATGTATTTAACGCCATGGAACTACACCCTTTAAGATGATTAAAATGATGAATTTTGTGTTATGTGTATTTTATCACAATAAACAAGTAACTGCCATCTCTGAGCCCCAAACCTATGTAGCTTGGACATATGCCTTTGAGCCTGTTGGCCACACCCCCTCAAAACAGGCTCCCGGCCGCAGCCTGCCTCAGTGCCTGTGAGCATCCCAAACCGCTTCACCCCAGGACAGGCCTCCCTTATCCATCCTTGCATTTGTAAGGGCACTAAGGCGCCGCCTTGCACATAGGAGGCCAATAAATGTTTACGTAACAAAACTCACTCCACCTGTTTTGCTAGTCTCTTCCCAACAGGAATGGATCCAAATCAAGTTAGAAACATATTTTTAAAACAGGCATACAGAACTGAAATACAGAAGTTGGTTATAATGGATACAGGCCATGTGACTTTTCCCTGGAGATGCAAGAAAGCAACAGCAATAAACCAGAAAGACCCTCAAGGGGATGTTATCCTTTGAAAGCCAGTGGTTCGCCCAGCGGGACACTCTGTATCTGTTTTGCCACAGAGGGATCCCTGACCTTAACTATCCGTCTCTTGGTGTGTGCTTACGTTTTCTTCCTCTCTTCACATTTTTCTCTGCTTTGCTACTTTCTTCATGTCTTTCAGTCACTCCGTGGCTTCACTCCTCATGATCTCAGATTATCCATACATCTGTCCTTTTTATCCTCCCTCTATCCCTTCTTTCTCCCTGAATTAACTATAATGTCTAGATCTCCATCCACACGTAAAATGAGGTTTACGTTTTCTGTTCTTATTTCTAAAGATATGTAAGCAGAATGTGTTATAGAGAAACCAGCTGCATGGTGCTGGGGTCCTGCTGGGACCTCAAATCTCTACTGTGCCTTTGCCCGTCCTCTCTCCTTCCTCACATCTCAGACAAGTCCTGTGTTGCGAAGCCACCCTCTACATGGATTATGACCTCATCCCCCCATCCTTGATCTCATAACTATCCTGTCA
>NW_007727013.1:411740-412635 GCF_000696425.1 Galeopterus variegatus
CCCCGTCCCTGGCTCCACCTGCTAAAGTGCACATTCCTAAGGAAGCACTTCCGGATTTCTTACCTTCCCCTCATTACCTCCAAACCTCACCTGTCCGAGGCTTGGGCAGTGTCTGAGTAACAGTGAGTTTGAGGTCTATAGGGAGACATTTTTGCACATGTGGATAGCCTTTCATAAAGTGCCTGTGGGAACCTGGTTTTCACTGTTTAGCAAGCAGGGTCACCTGGGCCTTGTTTGTCCCGTGCCTTTGCTATGAGATTTTTAGCTTGGCTGGCAGAATTCAGACAGGGAGCACCGTGTGCAGGTGCAGAGAACGGTTGAAGAATGCAGGAGGTGGGTGACTAGTTAACCATTCACCTCCCTCCCACAAAGGATGGCAGAGAAGTGGCCCCAGCTGCTGCCCACCTGGTATTCCTGACCCTGCACATTGAGACCCTCCCTGTCCCAGAGAACAGCCAGGGAAACCAGAAGGCCAACCAAGCTCCAACCAGGGCTTTCCATCACAGTGTAACTCTACTGTTCACATTCGTAATGCTGCCTGTCCCTGAGATTCTGTTCAAAATAAGCATTTAGAATAATTTAGAGGAAATTAAGACTCTAGCCATGTCTTCGAAAGTGGCATCTTCTAAAGAAGAATGTGTAGCCTTTGAGGTAAGCTGTAACACTTCAACATTAACTTTTCTTCCCCCAATTATTATTATTATTATAGAAAGGTTTGGGAAAATGTTGAAAAGTCAGAAAAGTTGAAAGTACAATGAAAATCTATATACCCCCACCTTCTTCTACAATCTTAGTATTTGTCAGATTTGCTTCATCCCTCTGTGTGTATTTGTGTACATATTTATGTTGTTATTGAACCATTTAAAAGTAATTTGCTGGCCGGCCCGATGGCGCA
>NW_007727013.1:413487-431288 GCF_000696425.1 Galeopterus variegatus
GATATTATGATTAAATCTTCTATGAAAATTCTTGTACAACTCTTTTTGAAGACATATGTTTTCAATTCTCTTGGGTAAAAAATCTGGAAATAGAATTTCTAGAAGAAGCTGAGGGCTGCAGCCTCTTCTGCCCAGAAGCAGGCAAGACAGCAATGCCCAGGGTCCTAGGTAAAGAGGTGAGGACAGTATCCCTCACCCAAAGGCAGGCAAGAGATCATGCCAAAAACACCACTTCTGCATGGGTGGCCCACCACAGCCAATGCTGCCCCAAAAGCAGCTCAATGCCACAGCAGCAGCCACAGCCACTGTGCAGGCAGCCCATTAGACACTTGACTGCATTGACACAAGGAGAGTCACCAGCAGAGACCAGAAAAAGAAGAGGATGTCTCTCTCCTCAAAGCCCCCTCCAAAGTAATAGAAGAAGCAACTGCTCTACCAGATGACCAGATATCAATGTAGAGATACTAGAAATAAGAAAACTGACACTACCAAAATACCAAATTCTCAAATACCAGACCCTGTACAGCAGGAAACCCTCAAAATGACTGAATGGGAATTCTGAGCAACAATTTTAAGGGAACTCACTGAGATACAGGAAGACTTAGTTAGACAACATAATTAAATGAGAAAAAAAATCCAGGATATGAAGGAGGAAATTTACAAAGATATTAATACCTTAAAAATAATGTAGCAGAACTCATGGAACTGAAAGATTAACTCAACAAAATAAAAAACACAATTGATAGCTTAAGCATCAGGCTATAACTAGCAGAAGAAAGAATTTCTGGGCTGGCCCGGTGGCGCACTGGAGAGTGCGCCGCTTGGGAGCGCGGCGACGCTCCCGCTGAGGGTTTGGATCCCATGTGGAGACCAGTTCCCGCTCACTGGTTGAGCGTGGTGCGGGCGCAACACCGAGGGTTGCGATCCCATTGCCAGTCCCTGGTACGGGCGTGACACCAAGGGTTGCGATCCCATTACCGGTCAGTAAAAAAGACAAAAAAGGAAAAAAAAAAAAAAAAAAAAGAAAGAAAGAATTTCTGATCTTGAAGATAGTCTTTTAGATACAACCCAGGCAGACCAAAAAAAAAAAGGAAAAAAGACTTTAAAAAAATGAAGAAAATCTAAGAGAGCTATCAGACAACCTTAAGCACACAAACATTGAAATTATGGGTATTCCAGAAGGGGAGGAGAAAGGAAAAAGCATGGAAAATCTATTCAATGAAATAATAGCAGAAACTTATTCATTAAGGTATAGGGAGAGACATGGACCTTCAGATTCAGGAGGCTTAAAGATCCCCAAAGACATTCAACCCAAAAAGATCTTCTCCAAGACACATTGTATTCAAATTGGCAAAGCTCAAAGACAAACAGAGAATCTTAAAAGAAGCAAGAGAAAAGCATCAAGTTACCTATAACAGAGCCCCCATCAGACTAAAAGCAGACTTCTCCACAGAAACTCTACAGGCCAGAAGAAAATGGGATGATATACTGAAACTACTAAAAGAAAAAAACTGCCAGCCAGGAATACTATACACAGCAAAGATCCTTCAGAAATGAGGGGAAAATTGTGTATTTTCCAGACAAACAAAAGCTGTGGGAGTTCACCACCACTCAACCAGCCCTACAAAAAATCCTCAAGGAAGTCTTTCATCTGGAATCTGAAAAACAAATAATCACTATCAAGAATACACAAGAAAGAACAAAACCCACTGGTAGAACAAAAATGCAAACAAGAAAGAAAAAGAAACTAAATCTTACCACCACAAAAAACCATAGTGACAATGTAATAATGCCCCTACCTTATTCCTGATTTTAGTAATTTCGGTCTTCTTTCTTTTTTCTTGGTCAGTCTAGAAAAGGTTTGCAAATTTTGTTGATCTTTTTAAAGAATCAACTTTCAGTTTTGTTGATTTTCTCTATTGTTTTTTAATTCCTTATTTCATATGTTTCTGTTCTAATGTTTGTAATTTCCTACTTATATTTGCTTTTGGTTTAGCTTGCTCTAATTTTTCTATTAAGGTAGAAGTTTACTTTATTGATTTTAGATCTTATTTTTAATAGAAGTGTTTACGAGTATAAATTTTCCTTCAAGCACTGCATGAGCCCTGCATCCTATAAATTGCACTTTGATCTTTATCTTACAGTACTCTCTAATTTCCCTGTGATTTTTCTTTCTACCCACTATCTATTTAGGAGTGTGTTGTTTAATTTCCACGTATTTGTGTGTTTTCCAAACTTCCTTCTGTTATTGTGGTCAGAGAACACATTTTATATGATCTTAGTCTTTCTTTTTTTAAAAAAAGGATAATTTTAAATTAAAGTTCATGGAAAGATTTCTGTTATCTTTCAATTCTACTTTTCCACAAACTTTTTGAAGTGCCTTGTGTTTAAATTCTGTTTTATTGATTTTTTATGCAATTTATGTTGCTAAACTTAGATATTTAATTTCTATTTTAGATTTCTTTTTATTAAGTGGACTTGTTGATTTGTTTACAAATTAATTTGCCTTTGAAAAGTTTATTCATCTTCCTCTGTTGAAATTAATTTGATATTTGCATGCTTTTGGAAGACTTTAGAGAGCTATTTCAAATAATTGTAGAGATTATAAAATGAAATATGTAAATTTTAATAAGCTTTACATCTCCAGTTTTTGTGAAAATTTGAAACCTTACTTTCTACAGAGTACTCTGTTACTCATCTGGCTTGTGTATTTGTTATTTGAACAAATAAATGTACATATCCTTGTTTAAAACAAAAGAATTTCTGGATCATTTAAGTGTGTATTTAACTTTATAAGAAATTGCCAAACTATTTCCAAAGTTTTTATAACATTTTACAGTCCCACCAGCAATATATGAGAGTTCTAGCTTCTCCACACCTCACCACTACTTGACATTATCAATCCTTTACTTTTCACCATTTTTGTGGGTGTATAGTAGTATCTCTGTGTGGTTTTAATTTGCATGTTCTTGATAATTAGAGATGTTTCATGTGCTTACTGGCCATTTGTATACAGTATATGTCTCTTCGGAGCATCTGTTCAAATATTTTGCCCTTTTAAAAAGTAGGTTGTCTTTTTGTTATTGAGATTTACATATGTGTCCTTTGCCTGGTTTATGTATTACTAATATTTTCTTCCAGTCAGTGACTAGACATTTCTCTTTTTTTCTTTTCATGGGGGGCAGGGGGAGCAGCTGGTCAGTACAGGGATCGAACCCTGGACCTTGGTGTTATCAGCAGCACACTCTAACCAACTGAGCTAACCCCTCAGCCTGAAGCCTAATTTATCAATATTTTATTTTATGGCTGGTGCTTTCTGTAACCTGTCTAAGAAATCTTTGCCTACCCAAGGTTACAAAGATTTTTTTCTATGTTTTATAAGTTTTGTAGTTTTAGGTTTTGCATTTAGGCCTATAATCCATTTAGAGTTAATTTTTGTATATGGTATGACACAGGAATTAAGGTGGGTTTTTATTTTGTTTGTTTTATACATATACCCAGTTATTCTAACACCATTTGTTGGAAAGACTATATTTTCCCAATTGAATTGCTTTGTCACCTTTATAAAAAAAATCAATTGACCACATGAGTCCATTTCTGGACTCTATTCTAGTCCATTGATCTGTATGTCAATCCTATGTCAATATCACAGTGTCTTGATTACCATAGTTTATAGTGGATTATGTAATCAGTTGTGCAAATCTTTGAAATTGTTCTTTTCCAAAATTACTTTGGCTGTTCTGATCCTTTATATTCATTTGAAGCTTAATTTTTTTCAGAAATGTTTTGCAGCTTTCAGTTACACAGTATATGTGGGTGTGTGTATACATACATATAATTTATCCTAAAACATTAATTTTTGATATCATAAATAATATTATTTTTTTTCCAATTGTTTATACTGATGTATAGACGTACGATTGGTTTTTGTATATTGACTTTGTATTCTGCATCTTTGCTAAATTCACTTTTTGGTTTTATTGGCTTTCTTATAGAATCCTTGATATCTTCTATGGTTACAATCATGTTTTGCTTCTTCCTTTCCAATATATATGCTTTTGGGCTTTTGGGGTTTTTTTTCTTGAATTTTTGCTCTGGCTAGGACCACAGCAAAGTATTTAATAGAAGTGATGAAAGAAAATGTCCTTTCCCCGTCCCTAATCTTAGGGGAAAACATTCAGTCTTTCACCAAAAAGTATGATGCTAACTAAAGGTTAGTAGATGCAGAAAAAACATTTGGCAAAGTTCAAAATTCATTTGGAATCAAATGCTAAAGGCTGTATTTTGTTTTCCTTAAAGACTGCTGAGTTTTGGCAGGTAGTTAATTTATTTGTGGATTAATTTACTCTTTGTTGAGGCTGATCTAGAGTAGCCTCTACTTTAGGTGAGGTTAGTTCTAATCCTGAGTCGTGGCCCTTCTGGTACTCGATGCCTTTGGTGTTTACTGAGGTCTTTCACTCTGGCTGGTCAAAATTCAAGCATCTTCCAACTCTATATGCATAGTTTAGGCTCTCTGGTAGCCTTTCTCTCCCTGGTGGTTGTGTTTTGACTGACCTTGCAGTGTCTCACCCTACACATGCACGGCTTGGTATTTAGCCAAAGACTCAGGGGAACTCCATGGCCTGGAACTCTTTCACCATGTAGTTTCTTCCTCTAAAGCGCTCTGCCTTAGCTTCCCCAAATTTCAACATCTGTGTCTTCAGCTAAGGGAGAACTCTGCATTTCATCTGGGTTCCCCCTCCATGTGTTGGGATCCAGCAGAAAGTCCGGATGATTGTAAGTAAGGCTCACCTTGTTTCTTCCCTTTCTCTCTGAGAGGACAGCCTTGAGCTGCCAGTTATCTCATATCTGAAAACAGTTATTTAAAATATTTTATCCAGTTTTTTAGTTGTGTATGGCAGGATGGCTAGCTAGTGCTAGCTACTCTGTCATGGATGGAAGGAGAAGAGTCACTAATCTCTTTTAATCTAGAAAAGGGGCCAGCAAACTTTTTCTTAAAGTTCCAGGTAGTAAAAATTTTAGGTTTGCAGGCAGCACTACTTCTGTTGCCATCACTCAGCTGTCATTATAACACAAAAGCTGCCCTTGACAATACCTAAGCTATAAGCATGACTATGTTCAAATAAAACTTTATTTTCAAAAACAGGCAAATGACCTGCAGGCCATAGCTCACCATCCCTTGATCTAGAACAATACCTCTTCTCTTTTTTCCCCTATGACACTGATTTTTTCAAGACTCCAGGCCAGTCATCTTATTGAATGCCCCAAATTCAGGATTCATCTAATTATTTTCTCAAGATATTACATACCATATTTCTTTATCCTCTGTATTTTCTATAAACTATTATGTCAAGAGACTTCATGAGAATCAGGTTAGATACTTTTTGGCAAGAATAATATATTAGGTGATGGTGGGAATATTAACTTTTGAAGAAGCATCATCAAAGTCAGTGCCACTGAGCTTTGATCATTCATAAATTCATTCGTTCACCCATCCATCAGCCATTCATCAAGGACTTAATGACACACTTGCCTCTTCCAGCTGTGTTGCTCCAAGGGATACAGTGATGTGGTCCAATTTGGCCTCTCAGTGGGGTGGGGGTGGAATTGTTGGGAAACACAGAAGCACAGTGCTAGAAAAGCCAGTGCCTCACTCTGTCTTTCTGGGCCAGGGGTAAAGGGCTCACTATATCTGGAATACTTGTAAAAATGCAGATACTAGCCCCTCGGACCCACTGAAATAGAATCGTTTGATGAGGCATTTTAACTCATCAAGTTGCACTGTTATAACAGGTCAAAGGACAACGAAGGTCAATTCCTAAGAGGGGGAGCCATCTGATTTACCATTAAGTTTTCCAGAGAGGTAGACATGCCTCACAGGCCAGGGGTCAGGCAGCCCTTTGGTTATAAGAGAAAGAGCATCCTGGCCTCAGGGACTGTAGTGATTTTCAAATTTGTCCATAAATTCTTTGTGACACTGTAGGGGATTGAATTATATCCCCCCAAAACTCCCTTAAGCTTGAATTGTATCCCTCAAGTTTTGTGTATTAGAAACTTACCTCCACTGTTACTGTTAAGAGGGTGGGAAATCCTATCATGGTAATTGAAAGGTGGAGCCTTAAAGAGATGACTGGATTGTAGGACTGTGCTGTAGTGAATGGATTAAAAATGGTGGTCAGGGGTGTGGTTCTGAGGGCTTTAAAAGAAGAGGAGAGTCTTTCTCTCTCTCTCTCTCTCTCTTGCTCTCTCTGCTTCCACCACCTTGCAATGTGAGATCCTTGGGTCACTGTCACTACCACCAGATGAACTTTGGACTTCCCAGCCTCAGAAACTGTAAGCAATGAATTTCATTTTTCTTTATAAATCACCCAGTTTCAGGTATTTTGCTATAAGCAACACAAACAGCCTAATACAGACACCTACCTTCAAAAGGTGAAGGATAATTCCTTTCCCCTTGAGTGTGGGCCAGACTTGGTGACTGGCTTCTAACATAATATAGCAGAAATGACAGTGTGTGACTTCAAGACGAGATCCTAAAAAGGACTGCTGCTCCCCCTTGCTGTCTCTTAAGTCTCTTGCTCTGAGGGAAGCCAGGCATCATGTTGTGAAGACACTCAAGCAGCCCTATGGGGATTCCACATGGAAAAAAACTGAGGCCTCCTGCTGACAGCCAGCATGAACTTGCCAGCCATGTGAGTGATTGTCTTAGTCTGTTTGAGCTGCTATAACAAAAATACCACTGACTGGGTAGTTTATAAACAACAGAAATTTACTTCTCAGTTCTGGAGGCTGGGAAGTCCAAGATCAAGGTGCTGGCAGATTTGGTTTCTAGTGAGGGCCCACTTCCTGGTTCACAGACAGCAGTCTTCTCACTGTGTCCTCACGTGGTGGAAGGGGTGAGAGAGCTCTCTTATGCCTCTTTTTATAAGGGCGCTAATCCCATTCATGAAGGCTGTGTCCTCATGACCTAATCACCTCCTGAGAGCCTCACCTCCAAATGTCATCACATTGTGGATTATGTTTCAGTGTATGAATTTAGGGGGGCACAAAAATTCAGTCTGTAAGAGTGACTATCTTGGGAGTGAGCTCTCCAGCCCGAGTCACGCCCTCAGAAACCTGCAGCCCTGGCTGACATGGTGACCACAATCTCACAAAAGAGCCACCTGGCTAAGCTACTCCTGAATTCCTGACCCACAGAAACATGTGAGATAACATATGTGTATTGTTCTCTTAAGCCCTTCATTTTGGAATAGTTTGTTATGCAGCAATAGAGAACTAGGACAGGGACTTTGCACATGATCTCAGGCAGAAACCTACAACCAAGCTCCAAAGAGTCAGGAGTTAGGGCATCAACCCCCTGGGTGAACTTTGTTTGGAAATGATGCTACTGTCCCCCCTTACCCATGGGGTGTTCTTCCGAGACTTCTGTCTGAATATAAGGCAGTTGGCAGCCCCACTTCTGGCTGGGGAATGGCTTTTCTCAGTGCAGGGGCAACAGCGCATATGGGTATCAAAACTGCAACCTTTGTTTCATTAACACCAGGTTCTAACCCAACCAGCTGACTGGCCAAGATTTTGAAAAATAACAAAATGATGGTTTGGTGCCAAAGTACTGCAGTTGACTCAATAGGGCTTATGAAGAAAGGTTAAACTTTAAGGGATTGGCAATATTTTTTGTTTATAGTGAGATTAGGGGTAAGGGAGCAAAGTACAGTATTGTGATGTTTCCTTGTTAGTTTGATTTTGTATTTTCTCTCTGGTGGATATAGGTGAAAATTGACTTTGCTTGCTTCAAGAAAGATTTGGGTTAAATTTTTTTTAAAAAATTAGATTACAGTCCAGTAAAATAATGGACAAAGAATGTAAACAGATAGTTCACAGAAAAGAAGATTTAAAAGGCTTTTAACATTTAAAAAGATGCTCTATTTCACTCACAGTCAGAGAAATTTAAATTAAAACTGTCCTGAAATATAATCTCTCACCTATCAGATTGGCAAAAATCCTAAAGTTGGATTTAAATAACACACTCGATCTTGGGACTTCTCAGCCCCCAGAACTGTGAGAAAATACATTTCTGTTGTTTATAAACCACCCAATCTGCTAGGCTGCCATAACAGAATACCACATGATGGGTGGCTTAAGCAACAGAAATTTATTTTTATTTTATTTATTATTTATTTTCTCTCAGTTCTGGAGGTTGGGAGTCCAAGATCAAGGTGCTATAAAGGCAGACTAACACACTCTGAAAATTGGTAATTAAAGGTAAAGAAGTAATCCATTTTCCTGCCCTTTTAGCAGCAACTGTAGTCCATTCCTGGTTGAGTGAATGTTCACTCTCCTTTACAGAAGGATACCATAAAATCAGTGAATCAGGCTGGCAAGGATCAACAGGTAAATAGTTGCTGAGGAACAGACAGGGATTTATGCTATGTCAAAATATTACTCCAAGATGCAATATTTACAGGTAGCCAGCACCTTAGAGTGCAAACTTAGCACCCATAAATGTGGGGCAACCTCCCATTAGGTACCTCCTGATGAACTACAAAGGTGATGAAATATAAAGTGTATTGCATTCCCTCTGAAGTATCCTTGCCCAAAGTAGTTAGCAGTAATCTATTCAATCTGTTACTTCTAACTTCCAGTTTGCAGGAACATAGCAACAGAGGGCCATGCTGACACCGTGAGTAGACTACAATGAAAGATTATACCACCGGCTAGTCAGTGAAATGAAAAGAAAAATTGGCTGGTGTAGTAGTCTGTATAAATGAAATAAAACTGACTAAAAAAAGAGAATGATTTGAATATGGACTATATATTAGATAATAATATTGTATTAATGTTAAATTTTCTGAATTTGATAGTTGTATAATTGTACTATTGGGTTTTTGAGAGAAGATCCTTGTTTTTAGGAGGCTAATACTGAACTATTTAGGAATAAGGAATTATAATGTCAATAGTTTATTCTCAAATGATTCAATACTAAAACAATAATATTGTATTAGTCAGGGTTCTCCTGAGAGACAGAACCAATAGGATGTGTACATGTACACCCACACCCCCCCACACACACACACACACAGGGGTCCCTGACTTAGGATGATTTGACTCATGATTTTTTGACTTACACACACACACACACACACACACACACACACACAGGGGTCCCTGACTTAGGATGATTTGACTCATGATTTTTTGACTTTACAATGGGTTTATTAGGGTATTAAATGCATTTTTAACTTATGGTATTTTTGACTTACAATGGGTTTATTGGGATGTAACCCAATAGTAAGTCAGAAGCATCTGTATATATGTGAGTGTATATATGTATACATATAGAGAGAGAAAGAGAGACTTATTATGGGTATTGACTCAAGCAATTACGGAGGTAGAAAAGTCCCACAAACTGCCTTCTGCAAGCTGGAAAGCTGGTGGTGTAATTCAGTCCAATTCAGAACCCTGAGAACCAGTGGGGGGAGGAGGTCTCAAATAAGTCCTGGAGTCCAAAGGCCCAAGAACCAGCAGTTCTGGTGTCTGAGGGCAGGAGAAGGTGGATGGCCCAGCTCAAAAAGAGTGAAAATTCACCCTTCTTCATCTTTTTTGCTCTATCCGGGTCCTCAACAGATTGGATCACACCCGCCCACACTGAGGGTGGATCCTCTTGACTCAGTCTACTCACTCAAATTCACAAAGGGAAATTATGTCGATTTGGTCAAAGCACCTAAAATAAAGCCAGAGGCCATCTCAGCTTGAGCTTCGGGCATGCCTTAACTGAGAACATTCTGGAACATTCTAAAATTTTGCACTCAGCACCAATACAAAGGGCCTGACTTCCTAGAAGAACAACTGCTGACTGCTACTTTTCATTACTTCCTGACAAACCAGAAGGTCCCTGACTAAAACCTGCCTCAAAGCAATATTACACCCAATCTCTCTTATGGACAAGGTTGTTTGACATGTGCTGGAACCAATCACAACTTTTCTAACTGCCCCCATCTTTTTTCTTTAAATGCTCTGACCTTTCTTTGTTCTGCACATGATTCAGGCTTCTTAAATCTGTATCTTCTGGACTACAGTCCTAACAAGTCCTCAAATAAACCTTTGTTTTATATCTTAACCAGGTGGGTAATTTACTCTGACAAAATGCTAATCTCTTTTGGAAACACCCTCACAGACGTGCCCAGAAATAGTGTTTTACCAGCTATCTGGGTATCCTTACCCCAGTCAAGTTAATACATAAAATTAACCATCACAAACATGCATGGGCATCCATACATATTATGTATTACATGCATCTTTACATTCAAAATAAGTGAAATTGAGTAAAATTAAAACTTTCAGACAAAAATACAAATTTTAATTTTCACATTTTTTTTCTCATAGCAAAAAATTGGAAACAACATAAATATCGAATAGTAGGGAACTGGGGGGAAAAGTACACCCATTTGTCAAGGATCTTCTTGATGCAAGAACGTGAACCATTTCTGGGCAGAATTCTCATGAATGTATCCCACCCACTTTGGTGTGTCCTTTGGTGTGTCCCTGCTGATTGCTTTTTGAATCCTTATGTTAGTGACTAATATCTTCTTTACAAGTTAATTTTGCTGATCTTTTATTCATAATGCTATATGTATTTTCTAATTTGCTACAGCAAGAATAGTTTTAAGAAGGTCAGGATGGAAGGACCAGGTGGACCGACTTCCAATATCTAAAGAGTCAGTGGAAACTTACAGCTTCTTTCCTTTCCTTTTACTGGGAACAACCTAAATGTTCATAAATAGGTGAGTGGTTACACTAATAAATTATTAGTTATCCAGATTTGAAATGCCAATAAATTATTAGTTATCCAGATTTGAAATGCCACAAGTGTATATATATATGTGCAGGATTTTTTAGTTGAGTATTATTTTGAGGGAAAAAAAAGCTTTTTGATTGAATGACATTTAAACAAAACTTTTCTCCTTCCTGATTCTGGCAGAGGACCAGTCCCCATAAAGTCCAAGGCTGACTTGGCAGGAGAGGGGGTGTTCCTGGTGAAAGCTCCAGCCCACCAGCCTGGCTGGGGTTCCAGCCCCTCCCTTGCTGTAGCCAGGCTGGTGTCCAGCCCTGTCTGAGTCTTTCACATCATCTCTTCCCTGGGACAGCTGTCATGCGGATTTCCCAACTAACTCCTGGGAGCAGCACTGTTCTGCAGGTTCTTCCCTCTCTCACACACAGCCCTCCAGCCCCAGGCCATTCTGCCCATCCCACGAACCCTGCAGAAGGGGCCACATGCTGCGGCCACCTTCTGCCTTGGCTCTTCCTTGATGCTCCTGCCAGTGGCTTGTGCTGAAGGTATTTCCAGCAGAGTAACAAGTGGTGAAGTGATTTCTCTTCCCAGGTTGGGGTCCCAAAATTGCCTGCCCAGTAGCAGCGAACATGCTGCTTCTGGTTCACCCTATGGCCTTCTACTGAACTTGAAGTCTCCCTTTGAAAACTTGATACTTGTCCTTCCCTGTTCTAGCCCCGCTCTGACCTGGCAGGACTCGAGAGGGAAAGGATTCCAAAGCCAGCAGCCCACTACAGAAGAGTGTGGCAGAGACTCTTATAGGAACTGGTCCACAATTCTGGTTCCCTTCCAGAGCCAGAGGGTAACTCAGAAATGGGCAGGGATGGGGGAGATGAGGGGACCTCCCCACAGCCATGTATAATTGGGTGCTAAGTTCACCTCACTGTGCACAGATGTGAAGAACACAGGCCTCAGAGTCAGGCAGACTTCAGTGAAAGTTTTGGCTCTGCCAGATTCTACCTGCAGGACCTATACTAACATGTTACTGTCTCAGAGCGGCGGGGAGGAGCACATGAGACACCGCAGGGAAGTCGTTTGGCAGGCCTGGAACCTGTAAGAGCTGTGCTTCCTTCCCCAGCATGTAGGCTGCTGGAGATAAACTAACTCCAGCTTGATGGAAAAGGCTAAGACTGAAGTCGAGTGGGCACCCAGCAACTCTGCTGCCCTGAGGACCATGAGGGAGGAGCAGAGTCTCAGAGCCTAAGAAGGGAATCTCGGAGGCAGGCGTACCACCAATCACATTTGGAGGGGCCCAGGAGACTAGGCAGACAGAGAAAGGCTGCTTCCTGGGTGGGCTCTGAGGAAGAGCCGCAGCCCTACAGGGGCTGGCTCAGAACCTCCCCAAGTCTCTCCATCACCCTGGGTCCTAGCCCCTCAATCCTGTCTTCCCGGGAAAAGAGAAAGTCCTCCTTCTTTGCAAAAACCCATAATAAATAAGCCATTCAGCCACTGGTACCAGTAGGTGAGATTCACTTTCTAGTTCAAAGGTCTTTAAGGATATGTGAGTGGCCTGGCACAGGACAGCAGTGATGGCTCATCCACCCCCATGTACTCACCCTGCCCAACTTCAGGCCTTTTCAGGACCTGAGCAGACTTGGGAGGACACACAGTAGTTAAATGACTGCCCACCACCCTCCTCATCCTCTTGCTGTCTGCCCCTCGCAAGGAAGGACGAGGAAATCACACTGCACTCCTGCGGGCAGGTGCACCTCCTGCGTGAGGTGACTGAGCAGGGACAGGCAGCACTTTCAAGCAGTCACATGCTACCCCCAGCAGGAATCTCTCCCACAAAGCATTCCTTATTAGGAAAAGCTATATCTGAGTCCTCCACTTTGTTCCTCTTGGGGCACCCAGGCTGGTGGCAGCATGCACAATACTCCAGGAATCCCAGGTATGCAAGATCCCAGGAGGGCCTGTGGCCCGAAGTATGACCAGCCATGCATGGTTCCCCTCCAACAGGCAGAGGCTGGTTCTCCCTCAGGCCCACCACCCCCGCAGTGTGCATCCTTTGGAGAAGCTCCTACCTCAGAGGGCCAAGAATCAGGGTTCCTGCATCCAGGGTGCAGACAGCAGAATCCACCCCACCATACTGACCAGGGAAGCTCATCCATCCTGAGCCATCAGAGACAGGAGGCACTGAGAGGAAGGTGCCCTGACTGGGGCGATCCCCACATTACTCCCCAGTGAACAATCTCAAGCATGATCGGTGCTCACTTGGGCACAGACTTGGTCTCTTCCAAGACAAAGAAGCAAAGATAAAACCATGCCTTGCTTAGTAAGTGAGTCCAAGATCCCCCCATCTGGTATAGAAAGGAACTGCCCACGTGAGAGAGGAACAGGCAGGTGACACAACCCTGGCTTCCCCCTCCCCTTGGGGCTCTCTTATGAATCATAAGCAGAGCTGACTGAAGTCTGGAATGGGAGACACTCGGGGCCAACTGTGAACACACACCCTTCCCCTTGAGGACCCTTAGCAGAGGCTGGGACATGTGAATAGGACTCTCCAGAAGGCCTAGAAATCACAGGGAGCTCAGAACCCCAGATTATCTAGCTCACAGGGTATCCCTCTATGGCTTCTCTACATTGTCCCCATGGGACAATTTCCAGATTTCAGGATAATAAACATTGTCTTCCTGGAGCTGCAGATTCATTAAACTGAGGGATCTAATATTTTCTACAGTTATCCTGGGTGATTCTTATCCTCATGGAAGTTTAGGAAATACGGCAGGGGCTGCCTCCACCTGACAGAGTCCCCATACTCAGAGTCCCCTGAGTGTTCCCACAGGAGCAGATCCTTGCAGACTTAGCCCTGCTACCAGTTCTCTCTTCTGCTGGGCTAAGGCCACGTTAGCCTGAGTCTAGTTCCTATCTCTGGACCCACCCCTTTCCTAAGTCCTACCCTGGAATGATGGCCCCCTCAGGAGACACCCACTGCCCTCATGACTTCGGGCCTCTGCACAATCCCCATATCAGAAGGCCACCAGTCACACCGCAAGAGCACATCACAAGGCCACCCTAGCTCCTCCTGCCCCTTCCCACACCCACTCCAAACTCTCAGGTAGAAAATGGATGGATGTGTGCTCACCTTCCCCTCGGAGCTCATCCTCGGAACACTTGCTTGCCTCGTTCCACCAGCTTCACCCACCTGCCCATTCCTCCCTTGCTATATGCTGATAAAGAAATACCGAGTGGACCTCACCTAGGTAGGCAAAAATTGCTCTAGCTTCAGTAGGGTTGTTTAGATGGGTTAGTCCATTTAACTGATCCCAAGGAAGGATAAAGAATTCACAAGAAGGGATTTTCACAGTGTCCAGAAGCAGCAGGGTGGCACTTCTCCACCTGAATTTGTAGACCTCATCATTATTTCATGTGAAGTAAGGCATCAGACCTCCCAGCACCACAGGAGGAAAATCTGGAGTGAGATTGCTAAGATTTTGTGTGCTGATGATAATGTTTGGTGTTCAAAAACAAGTAACACACACGAAAAGATACTCAACATCATTAGTCATTAGGGAAATGCAAATCAAAACCACAATGAAATACTCCTTTGTATACAAGGAGTCTCCAAAAAGTTCATGGAAAGATTCTTATTATATTTTAATTCCATTTTTCCGCAAACGTTTTGAAGTACCCTCATACTTGCACACAAATGTTCATAGCTGCACCATTCACAACAGCCAAAAGGTGGACATAACCCAAATATTCAACAATGGAGGAATGGATCATCGAATTGTGGCATAGACGCACAATGGAATATTACTTGGCCGTGAAAAGGAACGAAGTGCTACAACACGAATAAACCTGGAAAATATGATAATGAAAGAAGCCAGGCATAAAAGATCACATATTGTGTGATCCCCACTTACATGAAATTCCCAGAAAAAGTAAATCCATAGAGACAGAAAGTAGATGGTGCTTTCCAGGGCCTGGGAGTGGGGTGGATGGGGCTAATCAGGCGTGACTGCTTCATGAACATGGGGTTTTACTTTAGGGTGAGGGAAATGTTTGGGAATTAGAGGTGGCGGTTTGCATAACACCATGAATGTAGTAGATGGCACTGAATTGTTCACTCTAAAAAAGTTAATTTGCTTGGAAATTTTCACTTCAATTTTAAAAAAGAAAATAAAGTTAACAATCTAAGAAAATCGAGTCCTGGTCCACTGAGTGGGTTTTCAGAAGCATCATCTCCTGCCAGCAACTTGCTAGGCAAAGAGTGCATCTTCCTGTGACTAAATGCTTCGCCGCCGCCCTCCTGCGTGTGATGTCGGCCCCACACTACGTGTCTGCAAACTTAGGGACCACTTTCAATGCTGGGAGGTTTACAGACTCAGAATTCAGTTCCCGGTTTGCTGAATACAGAGAAGGGTTGACGGAGGCAGAAGAGACTTCCGTAACCACACGGTCAAACTTTTATCTAGGCATTTCTAACTGCTTGTTTAAGCTTATTAGCATAGAAAGGTAAAATACCCAGTTACAAACCCCAATTGTGAGCTATTGAGAAGGCTCTTGATTATATGTGAGAACTCATATGTGTTTGAAAGTAATTCTCCCTAGAAGTTTCAGCGTAATCATTTTAAACAAATAACAGCAGAAGGAAGTGGTTATAATCTACCCTGTGTTTTAATTTTAAAATGTGAATAATTAACCTTCCAGGAGGAAATAAAAGCAGAATTTTAAGAGCAGTTCAATGCAATAAATGTCTGATTTAAGAATAGATTAGTGCCGCTGGTACCGACTGCCATGCCTGATTTATTGCCGTGGCAGTTCACATGCAATCAGTCATTACTTCAGTTAAACTGCTGGAGCATTAACTCCCTTTAGCTCTGTTTTCAGGCACTTGCTTAAATGCTGCAGAATACTAATTTTTGTGGCTTCTATAAAAGGCGTAAGAAGTCATACTTTTGCTACGTCAAATTTTGTTACCAAAAAATGTTATGTTACTACAGATTTCGTATCTTAAAAATCAGTTTCTCTCAGGTAAAAATTCTAATAATTAGTGTGTTAGCCTGTTTCTGTTGATTATAACATAAATACCTGAAACTGGGTGATTTATAAAGAAAACAAAATTTACTGCTTACAGTTTTGGAGGCTGTCAAGTCCACAGTGCAGGGAACACATCTGGAGAGGGTCTCAGTGGTGGCAACAGTGACGGCAGAGTATCACATTGCAAAAATGGTGGAGCAGAGTGACAGCTCCATTCACTCTCCTTTTAAAGCCCCCAGAACCACGCCCCAGACCACCCTTATTAACCCATTCACTACAGCATCGTCCTACAATATAATCAGCTCTTCAAGGCCCCACCTTTCAATTACCATAGTAGGATTTCCCAGCCTCAACAGTGACAGTGGGGATTTAAGCTTCAATGAGGTTGGGGGGTGGGCAGCCAATCTACAGCAATTAGTCATTATTTTGTAAGGTTTACATCTTGAATTAAATAAATATATATTACCGTACGCAACTGTACAAAAGCTTTTATTTAGCAGTACCCTTATAAGAATAAAGGTCAATGGTTCAGTTAGTTTTGTACCAATATGTTATCACACAGGAAGGCAAATCCTTCCTGGACCTCTCAAGGGGAAGCTGGTTACCAAAGTATCCCAAGAAATTTCACTACAAGAAGACTCCAGGGTATCAACACGCTTGTGACTGCCCCAGCGTAAAGGCTCCCTAATTGTCTTCTTTCAAAAAGAAAGAAGGAAAAGGGATGGGAAAAGGAGAAATGGGGAGGGGAGGGAGGAGAAAGGGAAGACGAGGAGAAGAAATAATAAAGAAATGAGGACAGTGATCTTGTTCCTCCGTCCCAAGCAACTGACACAGGAGACAGAATGGAGCAAGCTAAACAGTAGTAAGTGCTTCTGGATGGCCTTTGACAGCACAGGGTAGCGACAGGAGCCTGGCTTTCAGATCCCAGCTAGGTGGGTTCGAAACCCAGCCTCCCCAGTCAGAAGCTAGGAGACCTCGACGAAGTTATCAGCCTCTCTCTGATCCTTTGTTTCTATCCAGCAATAAAAAGCATGCCACCTACCTCCCGGAGTCGTAGCTCTGGACGAGAGAAGCACGTTCAGGCAGGCACTTTGCCTCTCCCGTGGTCTGGGGCACTAACAGCTGGAACCTAACGCGGAAGGGTCGGTTACTCCTGTTGATACTGTATTAGGAAGATCAGAACATGACCACTGCTATTGTATTTTTTATTAAAAAACAAATTAAATAAAATAGTGTTTTATATACAAAACTGAACTGGAGTCCACAGTTCATGGTGGGGAAGGTTCAGAAGATGGAGACAAGGGTGTAGCTGTGGCATGTTCTTTGTCTTCATATCTAGGAGGCAATTCAGATGAAAGATGTGGAGTGTGTGAGATCTCAAAAGAGGGCCAAGTTCCAGAAATAGTATATATAGATTCACCATCTCTCTCAGACACCACACCCTGGTGCTCAGGAGTTCGGGTCCTGCTAAAAGAGGGAGAGAGAACACGAAATGGGGGGGGACAAAAACATTAGCACTGCTTGAGTACTAGGTTCTTTTCAAATGCTTAATTATGTGCATTTAGGAGCATTTGCAAGGACCTAAGAAGTAATTTCTTCCACATTCTACCTTTTATAGGTCTGTTTTGATTCCTCACCCCTTACTTTTCTTAGAGCTGATTGTAATATTAAGACAGTCCCCTCCTGTTGTCATTCCCCTCATCAATGAAAAGACACCTGGTACAAACGTGTAGATGTCACCCAGAGTGTGCACGCACACACACACAGAATTACTGTTCTCTGCCACGGCTAACATAAGGTAGACAAACTATGCAAAAGAAAATTAAAACATTAAGCCGAAAACTTGAAGGGAGGCATACTGGTTAATGGAGTGGGCTCTAACAACAGGGAGATCTGCATTTGATTTCCAGTCTGCTGATTTCCGGCTGTAGTTATTTAACCCCTCTCAGCCCCAGTTTCCTGATCTGTAAAATGGGGATGATAACAGTGC
>NW_007727013.1:431751-432942 GCF_000696425.1 Galeopterus variegatus
AGCATCTGGTACAAACGTGTAGATGTCACCCAGAGTGTGCACGCACACACACACAGAGTTACTGTTCTCTGCCACAGCTAACATAAGGTAGACAAACTATGCAAAAGAAAATTAAAACATTAAGCCAAAAACTTGAAGGGAGGCATACTGGTTAATGGAGTGGGCTCTAACAACGGGGAGATCTGCATTTGATTTCCAGTCTGCTGCTTTCCGGCTGTAGTTATTTAACCCCTCTCAGCCCCAGTTTCCTGATCTGTAAAATGGGGATGATAACAGTGCCTTCCTCCCAGAGTGGTTCTGACAATTACACAAAGTAAAAGCCAGATCCCAGAACACAGCAGCAGCAGTTTATTTACGTTACTAAACATTGATTTTAGGGTTTGGAGAAGTCTGTCATTGGAAGGAAAAAAACCAAAAATTCATGAATAGAACTCTACAAACACCCAGCCCTAACCCGCTCATTCTCCACGCAGGGCAACTCCTGCATTCACCTCCCTGGATCCCCAGCTCCCTACCAATGTGAAGCTCCCAAACCTCCTCCGGCCTTGTCAGTCACCTCCTTCCCTCTCTCATCAGATAACTTGTCCTACTTTTGTGGAAAAAGGGTCTCTTCACCATTTCATTCCCTCCAGGTCCCCTCCAGAGCCCAGCACCTCATGCTGCTCCATCAGAGAAAGGGGGACAGGGAGTTCCTGACTCCCCAGGGTGTCCTCGAGTTGAGGAGGCAGAACACAAGCCTTAAACATGAATGACAAGGTAGGCAGCAGCCATCTCCAGAAATGCTCACTGCGTCTCTCGGCCCTGTTTCCCTCTGCTTTCCAAAATGCACATATCTGATTGTCTGGAATGCAGATCTGCACTGAGTCCTGCCCGCCCTCCCCCTTTGCCCTGTGACATTTCCCAGCAATCCTGTCTTCCATTCCTCCACCTGACTTCCCATTCAGGAAGGCACCACTGGGGAGCCGTGGAAGCCCTGCTCCCTGGGAACTCCATTTCTGGGGTCTGCACAAGCCCTTCCCCTCCCCAGCACTTCCCAGGACTCCTCCCACCACACCTTCCCCTCCTGGGATCCTCCAGTTTTTTGACTCATTGCTCTGCTGGTTGTGGCATCCTCTGCATAGCTCCTTCTCGTCACCTCCCCTCTCTCCCAATCCCTAGCCCATCTAGTCTGCCTCGAGGCCCACATCTTGC
>NW_007727013.1:433641-435335 GCF_000696425.1 Galeopterus variegatus
AGCCAGCCCAGCATCTTCACCCTGGCCAAACTGAGCTCCTCTCCCACCTCCTTCTCAGGCCAATTTTTCTGACATAATGTCATTAAAAAAATACCCACACTGTTTACTCTTATACCACAGCCTTAAAGCTAGTGTGGCCTGAATTCAGGCATAGGCATGAAACATGCCCACTCCTGAAGTTCAAACGGAAGGTCTTACCCATAGTTAAAAATACTGTCATATGAAGGTGGATTTTCATTTGGAAGCAAACTGTTCGCCCCAGGACTTCGTGTTACTCCAGAAGCTGAAGACTCAGGGAAGTAAGGTGGTGGGGGGGGTGGAAATATTATCACCGAATCACCTAAGGAAACACAATATTTAGTTGAAGACGGATGGGTAATAAATGGAAGCAAATTAGCAAGAGCACAATAAATTAATTCTGCATTTGGCCCATCTATGTAAAAGGTCAAAACACCTGCTGCTAACTCCAAAATTAAAAAGCGAACCCATCAAATTTATAGAGACAGAAAAGTGGAACAGGTTACCAGGGGCTGCGGTGAGGCAGAAAGGGGGACGGGAAGGGGAAATTACCATTTAACGGGTACAAAGTTTCTGTTTGGGATGATGAAAAAGTTCTGGAAATTGATAGTGATGACGGTTGCCCAACACTGTGAATGTACTTAATGCTACTCAATTGCACACTTAAAAATGGTTCACATGGTAAATTTCATGTTTCACATATTCTACACCAGTTTTTTAAAAAGTGTGCCTATATTTCAAGGTCCGGGTGCCCACCACGACGGCATGGAAGTGGGCCCACATTTATTTCATAGCAAGTCTGAGCTAAAGTATTTCTGTGAAGCGTTTGCTAACAACCTACATTACCTTCCCTGGGATACCTACAGCTGATATAGCCTTTCTCATTTTCAACTTACAATTCAACTCATCAAAGTTAATTGTTGGGTAAAGGGCCTTGTTCCCAAATGTAGTTTCAACCTCTGAGCAAAGGACAATAAGCCGTGCTATAATATAGCCCATCATGGTTATCTACTGAAATTTCACCTGAGCTGTGCAGGTGAAAGTCAAACTCAAAGAAACGTTTGCTGTTTGTATTTCTGTTGCCATGGTCCACGCCAGGACATATCCTTGTGTTTTGAGGAGGAGGAACTAGGGACCAGATGCAAGATCTGGTTTGTATTCCGATTCCAAAAGAAAATGTACACACAAGTTACCCAGAACATTCTAGACATGTGACAGCACCATGTGGGAGGTCTGAGGAAGGCTCTGATAAGGTGGCAACACCTAATGACAGTTCAGGGGAAATGAAGGAGGACAGAGACCTTTACTACCCTGTAGGGAGAAGGCTGGTTCATGCAGGTGTCAAATATGACGCTTGCCTGGGTTGATACGGATTCTTTGATTCTTTAAAGCTACAGGGGTTCTATTTGCCAACTGCCAGCCCAGCATGGTCCTCAACAAGCCACTTGACCTCCCTCAGCCACAGCTGCCACAGCTATAAACAGCAGGTGGTACAGGACCTGCCTCAGAGGACAGGTAGGACTGGATGAGATAGTCTGAGTGCAGCAGTGAGCAGAGCACATGCACTCTCTCAGCATTTTTTTTTTTTCCTTTTTTGTCTTTTTTACTAACTGGCAACGGGATCGCAACCCTCGGTGTTGCGCCCGCACCGCGCTCAGCCAGTGCACGGGAACCGG
>NW_007727013.1:435393-437515 GCF_000696425.1 Galeopterus variegatus
CCACAGCTGCCACAGCTATAAACAGCAGGTGGTACAGGACCTGCCTCAGAGGACAGGTAGGACTGGATGAGATAGTCTGAGTGCAGCAGTGAGCAGAGCACATGCACTCTCTCAGCATTTTTTTTTTTTCCTTTTTTGTCTTTTTTACTAACTGGCAACGGGATCGCAACCCTCGGTGTTGCGCCCGCACCGCGCTCAGCCAGTGCACGGGAACCGGTCTCCACATGGGATCCAAACCCTCGGCGGGAGCGCCGCCGCACTCCCAAGCGGCGCACTCTCCAGTGCACCACTGGGCCGGCCCAACACTCTCTCAGCTTTAATACACCAGCAAAGGTGCTTCCTTCACAGGCCCCCAGCCAAGGGCAATTATTTGCATGATGAAGAAAGGCTCCCAACTGGCAGGCTGGCCAGTAGCCCCACTGTCCGTCCTGAATCCTCAGTCCTATCCAGAAGGTAATTTAGCCTTTCAAAACATGCATTAACTCCATCCCTTGTTCTGCAAAAAGATGGCAACTAGAGTTTAAAATACATATCGCTAATGTAAACTTGATAAAGCATAACAGCTGTCTTGGGATTCTCATTTAATTTGTAGGAGGTGTTGGTAGGTCAGAGGACTTGAGGTTGAGTGCTCACTTTAATTACACATTGTAGAATAAAAGACCTGTGAAGTGGGCACCCAGGGCAGGCCCATCACCTGTCAAAGGCAAACAAGGAAACGCTCAGAGTAACCTGTTATCTCCAAGGCACACACCCCTCTGTCCAATCAGCTCGGGCCTCCCACCCTGCAACCTGCTCTCCCAGGCAAGAGGAACTCATGTCCTCTGTGAGTTGAGAGCATACACACCCCTGAAGGAGGGCTGTCTCATACACCTGCTGGTGTAGCCAGGATCAGGCACTGAGGGTGCCCACAATGTGGAGAGCATGCTTCTAGGTTCCTAAACATGCAAATCCTATCCCACAATATCAAAGGAGAGAAACACAAGGAATTAAGGTGCCAGATTTTCACAGGTTTGATGGGGTTTAAAGGGTTAAGTGGGAAAGATCTTAAACTATGCAGTGCCAATTTCAGGACAAGGATGCCGAGGAACAGCACCAGCTCTGCTCCCTGCCTCTCTCTGCTTCCAGCCCCCAGGTGAGAGGCTGGGAGGAAACTCCCCACCAGCAAAGCCTAAGCATGTTCCAGGAAGTGGAAGAACAGGGGCATTCTATGAATGTATTCACTTATACCCCACAGGGCTCCCCAAAAGGGCTGAGAACATCTATAACACTGGGTGAGCCCTTTTCTCATGTAATAACTACTCAGAACACTTGCTGGAGAATGAAATATAATTGCACCCCAGTGCCCTGGGGAGGGTCCTATGTGAGGGTTATACTGTATGTGTGCCCATCCACCTGGGTTTGGACCCTGCCTTTTCACTTGCTAGTTATGACCTTGGACAAGTTATTTGACAGCTTTGTGCCTCAGTTTCTTCAGATCTAACATGGGATAAAAAGAACATTTGCCCCACTGGGTTTCTGTGAATGAATTACATACAGAGGATGCTATAAGAGCATCTGTTAAAGCACTTAAGATGGGTATTTGGCACATGAATAGACCCTATATAAGTGTTAGCTATTATTAATATATCATTATTATATATGTTACCACCCTAAATATACAAATGCACAAATAACTAAACTGAGAGCATCAACCCTGGCTTGACACAAGGAATGTCTATAAACCCACCTGCCCATCCTCTCTAAGACTGGAGCCACACAAGACCAGCCACCTGGTTGATTCCCTCCAGCCTGCAGTCGGTGGCTACTGCTGGTTCCAGCAGACAGCCCCAAACACGAGAAACACCACACTTGTCACATTCCTCCTCTGTGCCCTCCAGGGTTTCCGCTCTGTAGCCCTCTTTACCTAGGCTTTAATATGTCAAGGCTGTCTTCAGAGCTTTACACTTTCAAAAGTAGGAGACTGAAGAAAAAATGATTTGCAAATGAGCAGCAATTGGGTTATCCTTGGTTGTGTCAAGCTGAAGCCAAAGCCACTGATGTTGTTCTGTGGGGACTGACTGTGAAAAATGGTAATCCACCTTTTCTGCAGAACGTGGGGGACTCAAGAGGAATTTCTAGGCAT
>NW_007727013.1:438276-440775 GCF_000696425.1 Galeopterus variegatus
GAAAAATGGTAATCCACCTTTTCTGCAGAACGTGGGGGACTCAAGAGGAATTTCTAGGCATGCTGTGTGAGAAGGAAGTGACAGGTACTGTCACATTCCATCTTGGTCTAGTCATTGCCTTCAAACTTTGCTCCAACCCTGCAGCCAATAACGAAGTTACAGAAGATGAAAAACACTGCAGAAAAGAATACAGAGGCCCCCTCAAAATGTTTGAAGGGTGATGGACTTGGGACAGACCCAGAATCCTAGATGTTAGTGCTAAAAGGAATCTTAGGAATGCAGTGTTCATTTTATAGATATATAAACTAAGGCAGGTGGGGTAAATGACTTACCGAGGACAGCCAGCCATTGACAGCCACGGAGGAAAACCCAAGTGTCCCACAAATAAGAATGCTACAGGGTTTCAGTGTGAGAATAACAGGGGAAATGGGGTCACTTGGCAGGTCTCCAAGGTGACAAAAGGCTCCAAGGTATCCTCACAGTTCCTCCATCTTTCCTCTTAATTTGTTCTGTGACCTCAGTCAAGGTCACTCCTTAATGCCTCAATGCTTTTACTAAAAAGAGTTGCTCGGGGGAAATGATGTGTACGAGGATCCCTACAGGGCTTACCACAGCAGCAACACTGTATACGTGTGCATGGGGCGTGTGTGTGCATGTGTGCACACACGCATGTGTATGAGAGGGAGAGGAAGCGAGCTAGACCAGACCCAAGGGCAGCCCAGGGAAGCCCGGTTGCAGCATCCACTGTGACATGAGCAAGTACACAAATGTCAGCCACCACCCACCTACAGTGACTTGGACAGGCTCCGTACTCTGGTTCTGGCCCTCTTCTCTTTCAGAGGCATCCTGGCCTGTGTTCACGTTGTTTCTCTTCTTAACGTGGGCAACCACGAAGAAACACAAGCCCATGAGCACAATCAAGGGTCCCATGATCTGCAGAGACAGGAACCCACAGATCTGGGGCTCCACTTCGTCAGTGTCCGTGTCGTTGAGCGGTTCCTTCGTCCAGCCTGAGCCACATCCAGGAACCCAAATGCCCAGGATGCTGATGAGCATGCCACTTGTCAAGAACAGAAACCCAATGATGAGGCACTGGGCAAACTGGCGGCTCTCTCCACATATGAAGGTTCGGTCGGGGTCTGTGTGGTTGCCTTGACGCCACCTCTCACGGAGCTGAAGCCGTGCCTGGGAGCGGGCCAAGATCACAGCCCCGAGCCCAACCACAGCACATGCAGGCCCGGCGACCTTCAGCACCACGCTGCAGTCTGGGGCACTTTCATTGTGGCATGCCTGGAACCCAAAGATGGAGAGCAGGACTCCCACACACAACAGGGTGGCGCCAAAGACAAAGAAGAAGAAAATGAGCTTGCCCACATGGCCATCTCGAGGGGCCCCACCTGGTTCAGCAGCAGCTGCCGGAGACATGGCCAGAAGAGGCCCCTTCCCCAGGCCGGGTCGGGTGTTTCCTCCCCACCGACGGTTCCAGCAGCTCTGCAAACACAGCCAAACCTATTTAAAGAGGGTGCAGGTGTTCCTGACCCGCCCTGTTTCCTGTCACTTGCCCAAGGAAAGAAAACATTTAAATATTTTGTGTCATTCACATCCATGGTCACACTAAGGAGTTCAAGACTGAGGTTCTAAGGTAAAGACCATCTTGACAAACCAAAATCATGTTGAAGGAGGATCACAGTAGGTAAAGAAAGCAAACAGTTGATTTTATGCTAGGAAGTACTTTTCCAGGAAAAAAATACCAATAGAATCAGAAGGAAGTTGGAGAAAAAAGGAAATATAAGAGAGAAATAAGCTTTCATTTCAAACTTAGTAAAACTATGCTTTATGAAGATGCTGTTAAGCTGAGACAAAGACTTGAAGAAAGCATTGCACTAATTTAAAACTTTTCCCCCCTGAATCCTGTAATCTCTCTGGCAGGTTTCAGAGATAAGGGTGATTCTCGGCTACAAAGTCCTACCGGGAATTCCTGATATCCTCAACTTTGCAGTAAGTCACAAGGTTTTAACTGCCTTACTGCAAATTCCCGAACACCAATAAAGTAAATAGAAGAAGCCCCAAACTGGATTTGTAGCTTCTTTTCCATGGACTAGTGGACTAAGCACCTGGCACATGTGTTAATCCCTGATCCAAAATAGTGTGTGCGTAGTTCAGTCCCTCCCCCTCCTAGATGCACTCACAAACGTACACGCTGAAATATCTACACTAATGGAAAATTAACCCTTTACCAAGTAGCAGCCTAAACTTAATTTCCCCAAAGCCAAGTTCGCCTCCCCAACACTCTATCGGCTTTGCAAAAGACATTTCCAAATCAACAGCATTTCTCCATGTCCAAAGCTCGGGTGAGTTTGGGGAGCGAGGCAGAGAGGCAAATATCTTTAATGGAAAATAACAGGTTTGTAGGTTTTAGGGCGTCCGAGTGCAACAGCCCCGAGGGGCTGGGCGCGCGGCTCCCAAGGGCGCAGGTTTGCTCCCAGCTGCCCGCCGCTC
>NW_007727013.1:441341-443614 GCF_000696425.1 Galeopterus variegatus
AATCCGGGGAAAACGGGCACCTCCGCGCCTCCCTGGCCAGCAGGCCGAGGGGACCCGCGAGTTGAGATTCCCCGCTGGCTGCCCGAATTGCGCACTGCGCCAGCCGAGATCGGGGCAGCGGGAAGGGGAACCGGTCCCCTTCGAATCCCCGGGCCCAGAATTCCCGAAGGGCGTGACAGGGGCGGGGGGAAGGGTGCGAAGGACAAAGCGCCTGCCCCTCTCCCCGACGTGGTGGCGGCTGGGGCAGAGGAGAGACTCCACGTTCCAGCCGTCGTGCCCTCGGCCACCGCGCGTTCTGGGGCAGCTACACCCAGTGGTCGTGTGGCCCTCCTGCTGCTCCGGAGACCTTGACTGGGGTTAATAGAGCTAGTGTCTCACTGCGGCACCCAGAGGAACAGGACATGGTGACACCAGGTCACAACTAAGTGCGGTCCACTAGATTGTGAGACAAGGGTCCTCCATTCCGGAGCCATTCGGGCCTGAGGTCCTAGCTCTGAGACTGAAGCAGACGCCCCGCAAGCTCCGTGCTGGGTCAGCTCTGCGCCTGCTACACTCACACCTATGCACATGGCCCCGCTTTGCCATAGAACCCCCTTCCTGGTTCTCTACCACTAATGAGCTGCCGGAATTAAACTGGTAACTTTCCCGGTCCTTGAACCGGGAGTTTCAGGATGGGTTTGCTAACCCCCATGCGATTTGTAACCTGCCCCATGACACGTGACACGGATCCAACAGTGCCAGATTCCACACCAGAGGGCAGGGCACTGTGGACGATGAGTTTAGGGCTCTTAGCCCAAGCACAGAGGTGCCATGAGTCCTGGAGGTTTCCCCACCCAGGCCCCTTCTCCGTAGCTTCCTGTCTGCCTTGCCTGAAATCCCATCCAGAGGTTAAGGCCCATCCGGTTAACCTTTTTAAAATGCAAGCACTTTCCCTACCTGAGGTAGCAAATTCTTCCCAGTTGTTCTTACTGAGAATAAGTATGAGTTAGGCTTAGCTAATTACCAAGGTCAGAAGAGACTCTTAAAGAAGGGGTCAGACAGAGGCAGCGAGGGTGGGGTGGCTCTCTGGACTGCAGAGGTGGAGGAGTGGGGTGGGTGGAATGAGGTTTCACGAGGGATGCATACTGGACAAGTTCCAGCCATTGGAATTTCTTGGGGCACTTGCATGGGTGGCCAAATGTGGACCTTCTCACAGCCAGGGTGCCCTGATCTCTGTCACTCCCTGCCATAACTAAATAACAACCTCTGATTACTACCATAATGAATAATACTAACATTCACAACCCCTTGCTCTGTGCCAGGTTCTGTGCTTTACCTACAGCCTGTGGTTCTCTACTATGTAGTCTCCAGCAGCTGAGAGAAGGTTGGAGCCAGAAGGAAACAGGGAATCTAGAAAAACAGTCATTTTTCAGTTGAGGAAACCGAGGCACGAAGAGGTAAAGTGACCTCTGCAGATGGTTGATGTGCAGCAAGGGCCTGAACCAGAGGTACTGACTGTTCAGTGTTTGTCACTGAGTACACCTGTCACCCAGAGGACACACACACAATGCTTTGAAATTTTTATTACATGGCTCTGTGATGTCAGGCAAGGGGATCTGTATAGATCATCATAACAATACAAACACTGTATCTCAAGGACATTGCACTAATGTGGGTTTGGGGTGGAGATATCCTTCCTGGTCAAAGTGTCAAGATAAACCACCTTCTGGAAGGTCACCAAAGTTTGTCCAGCTAATGAGCAGACAGCGAACAGTGGTGACTGCACAGAAACAGCAGGCACTGGGCTTTCTAAGAATTTCGGCCCTCACTATAGGATCTGTCACCTCCAGCACGGGCTTGCCAACAGCTTTTCATTGTACAAGAGGGTTTCCATTTCCTTTCCCTACACAATCTTCCCTTCTCCCTTATTTGAAACTCAATCTCTGGCCATGTCATGTGTGGATCTGCAAAGGGCCTGTTGATACAGCTGCCCCTCTGGTGCCACATGACTGCGGGCTTGCCACCCATGACAGACTTGAATGTCCTGGCACCAAGGACAATCAGATTAGCCTCCACTTGGGATAGCTGCTGCTTGGACTGTTTGTGTCTTTTGGAGCTCATTTGACTAAATTAAATTCCTTGGAAACTGATCATCGCTCAAGTATGAAAGACTTACTCACCACCCTTCAAGGCACCTGTCTTCATAGCAGACCTAGTCCTAGCAAAGAAACTGGATGACCTTGTCATTATCTAAAACCAAGTAGTCTTTCTCAGCCTGTGTGGTAGTGAAAAAA
>NW_007727013.1:444020-444952 GCF_000696425.1 Galeopterus variegatus
GATGACCTTGTCATTATCTAAAACCAAGTAGTCTTTCTCAGCCTGTGTGGTAGTGAAAAAAAATAAACCCAAACTGAATCCTTAGAAAATAGCATCAGAACAACATTAAAAAATGGATGAGCCTTGAATTCAGTCAGCGAATACAGAGGGATAACACTGAGGCATGCATTCATTTAGTTACTCAGCAAATGTTTATTGAGTGCTTACCACATTCTAATAAACAAAACAGACAAAATCCTTCCCCTTGTGGAACTTATATATTAACAAGGAGACAATAAAATATGCAAATTGTACAGAGTATTAGAAGGCAATAATTGCTATGGAGAACAATAAATCACAAAAGGGGGCTGGGTAGTGCTGCGAAGATTACAATTTAAATAGAGTAGTTAAGGAAGACAGTTCTTAGAAGGTGACATTGCAACAAAAACTTGAAGGGAATGAGGAAGCAAGCATATTAGTTATCTATTATTGCATAACAAATTACCCCAAAACTTAGAAGCTTGAAACAACAAAGACGTAGTATCTCTCACATTTTCTGAGGGTCAGGCATCTGGGAGTGGCTTAGCTGGGTGGTTCTGACTCAGGGTCTCTTGCAATGCTGCAGTCAAGCAGTTGGCCAGGGCTGCATTTGTCTGAAAGCCTGACTGGGGCTGGAGGATCTACTTCCATGGTGGCTTGCCCATAGAGCTGCTGGAAGGAGTTTTCAGTTTCTCACCATGTGCTTTGGATTGAATGTCCCTTTAAAACTTAATCCCCACTGTAACTGTTGAGGGTGGGAAATCCTATTATGGTAATTGAAAGATAGGGCCTTGAAGACCTGATTAAGTTGATGGTCATGGGCATGGTTCTGAGGGCTTTAAGAGAAGAGTGTATGAACTATCTCTCTGCTCCACCATTTTCTGCCATGTGAGACCCCTGCATTTGCTGTAGAG
>NW_007727013.1:445337-446047 GCF_000696425.1 Galeopterus variegatus
AGAGAGAGCAAAGGAAGTGGAAGCTGCAGTGCCTTTTATGATGTAGTCTCTGAAATTCCCCACCTTACTTCTGCCTTATTCTATTAGAACTGAGTCACTAAGTCAAGGGAAGCAGGTTCCGAACCCTTGATCTGGTGTTATCAGCACCATACTCTACCAAGTGAGTTAATCAACCAGCCTAAGTTCCACCTCTTGAAGGGAGGAGTATCAAAGAATTTGTGAACATATTTTATGATATTTGGGGGAGAAAGGGAAGAGTGCTTCAGGCGGAAGTAACAGCAAGCACACAGGCCATGAAGTGGGAGCACGCACGTTAGCATGTCCAAAGCAGAGCAAGAGGCCGGGCTGGCCGAAGCGGTGAGCAAGGGTGACAGTCGGGAGGAGGTCAGAGAGGAAAGGCGTGCGTGTGGCCACGTGCGCCAGGTTGTGTGGGGCCTTGAGGGCCGTTATAAGTACTTTGAGTAGAAGGGGAGCCTTTGGACGGTTTTTGAGCTGAGTGTGATGTCATCTGACTTATTTTTAAAACATTAATTTGAGGCTGCTGTGGTGAGAATAGCTTGAGGAGGAATAAAGGTGGAGGAGAAGAGACCAGTTAGGAGGCCATTATAGTAACTCAGGAGAGAGACGTCGGTGGCTTGCGTGTGAGGATGATACACGTGATGAGATTCTGAATATATCCTGAAGGTAGGGTCAGCAGGATTTTCTGTGGA
>NW_007727013.1:446625-471992 GCF_000696425.1 Galeopterus variegatus
AGGGGAGCCTTTGGACGGTTTTTGAGCTGAGTGTGATGTCATCTGACTTATTTTTAAAACAGAAATTTGAGGCTACTGTGGTGAGAATAGCTTGAGGAGGAATAAGGGTGGAGGAGAAGAGACCAGTTAGGAGGCCATTATGGTAACTCAGGAGAGAGACGTCGGTGGCTTGCGTCTGAAGAGGATACACGTGATGAGATTCTGAATATATCCTGAAGGTAGGGTCAGCAGGATTTTCTGTGGACCGGATGTGGGTTTTGATCCTAAGGCTTTTGGCCTGAGCAAGCGGAAGGATGGTTCTGGAACTGAGCAAGATGGGGAAGACTGGGGATAGGACAAGTTTGAGGGGGAAGCTTCAGAGTTCAGTTGGGGCCATGTTAACTTTGTGCATTAGACATCCGAGTGGAGAGGCTGGGTGGGCAGTTGAATATACGGGCCTGGAGCTCCGGAATTCTGGAAGGAATACTTTCCCGTGGTCTGTCAGTGATATTTCTTACAAAATCGAGAAAGCTGGGCCTCTTCTCTGGAAGAGAATGTGTAAACATGACTACACTTGCCGAGTAACAATCAGTCCTACTGAGGGTTCCAAGCAGGCACAAAGCAAGAAGCAGACGGCTGCCAACCAATGTGTGGATTTCAGATGTTTCTGGGGGGCAGAGGGCAGCCAGTGCAGCTGGAGGGTCGGAGGGAGATAAGTTTCCACAGGGGTAGAGGCTTCTGCTGCTCTGTTCCCAGAGCGGTGCCCTGGGAACACATATCCTTCACTCCATCAGGACAGGCCCCATGTTTCTCTCCATGCACTGCAACCCTGAAAAGAAACTCAGGGCAAGTGGCATGGATTGGCTTGCAGTCAATGTCACCATTTTTCAGAATTCCCAAGATTGCAGAAAGACAATCAATCAAGTCTGCCAACTTCTAGTTCTCCTTTCTCTTTTAGTCTCTTATCTCTCTCTTGTTCTGCCCCAGATTAACCTCAGCACCCGGAAGCATGCATTCCCCGCTTTTAATTCCCAACATTTCCTGAGACCCTGCTGGACCTGGTTTATAGGAATTTTCTCTCAAGTGCTCAGTCTAGGGTCCATGTTTCAACAAATATTCCCAGGGCTCCTAGCAACAACTCGGAACCTACCTGGGCCCCATCCAGCTGTGTAACCCTGCAGAGGGTGCTGCCAATGTCCCTGGGCATTTTTCTCCTCCCCAACCCTGATGCTGGACTTAGACCCAGAGGCCTGGGAAACATGTAGGGTATGGGGGGAGGGGTTGACTGACTTGGCAAGCTTCAGTTGAGGGTTTAGATTAGGCCCCTTAGCTGGCTCCCAGTGCAAAGGCTAATCTTTGCAGTCATTTTATGGCCTGGGATGGTGCTGTTGATTTTGCACACTTGATTAAAGCTCAGTCTGAGTGCTGCTGGCCTGAGCTAGGGGTGTGGGATGCAAGGGGTTGTTTCAGGGAGAGGGAAAATATGCTTGGAGCACACATGGCCTTATGGGGGAGGCCTCTGCACTGCCAAGGGAGAGAGATCCCTTCAACAGTGGCCGCAGCATATGGGAAGCAGGGTAGAGTTTGGTCTCCTGGCATCTTGTGTTGCTCCCTCAAACACCCACTGTTGGCTGGATCCCAAAGAATGAGTTATTTCTCCCCAGCATGTAATAAGGGAAAGAGTCAATCTGAGTTTAGATTCTGGCTTTGCCACTTACTAGCTGTGTGAACTTGGGCAAGTAAACAACTTCTCTGTGCCTCAGTGTCCTCATCTGTAATATGGGAACAAGCAGACCTACCTCAGAGGATGCCTTGCTTGAAGAGTAAATACGCTGCACATGGTAGGCCGTCAACAAATGTATTTCTCTTCAACCTTCTGGCTCCTCACCTCTTCCAACTGTGGCCCCTCCCCCACAACCCTCAGGAAGGTTGAGCTGACCAGTCAATGGAGACAGTGAAGAGATGGCAGAGAAGGGAGATCAGGATGCTCACTGAGAACAAAATGAGGCCATGCTGACTTCTAATGCCCAGTTTGCAATGGTCTGAGCTCCTGCCAGCTCAGCTGTGTTTTTACCTGTAGTTCATCTCCTGGTTACTTCTAGGAGTCCTAAAGACATGCATCACATGACCTCAAAAAGCTGCCTGTCCAAATGGTCATCCTCTTTATCTGCCCCATGGTTCTACCTTTCTTTCACCAATGTCTACAGCCTCCAAAGTTTCTGGAAGGTACCTGGCTGCTGCCAGTATCTCTGATACGACATGTGGTGGCCTGCCAGGGGTGATCCCCCAGCCCAGCGGTGGCTAGGGTTCAGGGTTCTACCTGCCTCACATCTCCCGGATCCATCTACACGTCTCAGCCCATTCACTCTGCCCTTTGTTCTGGCCCCTCCTCTTCCTGGTTGCCACTGATGATTCCAAGAAGGATTCAAGTCAGCTTACAGTGCTCCAAAAATATAGCAAGGTGAAATAAATAAGGAAATAAGCAATATAAAGAAAGAAAGAAAAAAAGTGTGTACGTATTTCCTTCCTCCTTCAAACAGCTTGTTGGTGATGCGCAGGGTGGGTGGAATTCTTCTGATGTTATCTATACAGGTAACTTACCTATTTTAGGATCAGATGTGGAAACTTGTCTGAGACACTTGGAGATGACTCTCAAAATGGCCTGACCCAGAAACCTGGAAGGCGACCATCTGACTGTACTAGATGTTGTATGCGGGGAACATGCCACCCGACTGGAGGTCCGGAAGGCAGGGGTCTTCCCAGGCGGAGTTGGTCATCTTCTCAGTCACACACTCGAACCCTTGGCTTCTCCCACAGTATCTGACCTAAAAAATTAAGCGATAAGAATCTGAACACCTGAAGCTTTGATAAATTAAAAGGGAGTTTGGCAGTAAGCCACCTCCTGAATGCTCCAGATTTTAACAAAAGGCCCTTTGTTGAAGCCACAGAATGCAGGTAAAGCCAGGGCTTGAGGCAGTGTTGATTCAGAAAGAAGGAAAAGAAAACTGCTCTTCAGTATCTTTTTCCTTTTAACCTACCTCACAGGGTTATTGAAAGGATTAAATGAACACCACGGAAGAACTGCTGTAATTTGCGCTTGGATATAATTCCAGGTGAAATATTTTATCCTATGTAATAATGATAGCTGACCCCTACATAAAGCCCACTATGGGTTTTTAGTGTTTGCAAATGCATTAACTCTTCGCGTATCCCAGCGCCTGTGGGGTGGGTGGCTGCAGCGCCATGCTCAGGTGCACAGAGTGCCTGGCCAGTGCTCTCAGCCCTCCCAAGTGGGCCTCAGCGCTGTGCCTCACACTATTTTCACTCCACCTGGGAGGGAGCTACAGCTGTTTTTCAGTGTCAGCTTTGAGTCATTCGAAGGGCAAGCTAACAAACTCCCCCTTCATTCTTTACATCTCCAATTAAATGCCATTTCCTCCAAGAAGCCTCTCTTGACCTCCTAATCTAAATGAGCCCTGGCTCCCTATGCCCACTGTTATTTTGAGAGTACCTGGTGTTTTTCATTCAGGGCACTTATCACAGCCGTAGTTATTTATTACCCCTTTCAGACTACTTCTCCCCCACCCTTTGCTGTTTAAACATGTGCCACCTCTGCCCTTTCCGTCACTCTCACCGTTGACTTTGCAGATCGACCATCCTTCAGCTCAGGTTTTGGCACCTGGGGCTCGCATCTCCACCACTTCAGATCCAGTCTTAATCATGCATACTTTTAACCTCCACATGGATGATCCATCCAGCTACCAGGACTGTATTAGTCCTTTTTGTGTTGCTATAACATGGAACTGGGTGATCTATAAAGAAAGCAAAATTAATTGCTTACAGTTTCTGGGGCTGGGAAGTCCAAAGTCCATCTGGTGGTGGTGACAGCAACCCAGGGGTCTCACATTGCAAGAGGGTGGAAGCAGAGAGAGCAGAGAGAGAGAGAGAGAGACAGGCTCTCTTCTTCTTTTTAAAGCCCTCAGAACCACACCCCTGACCACCAGTTTTAATCCACTCACTATGGCGTGGTGCTATGATCCAATCATCTCCTCAAGACTCCGCCTTTNAGTCCTAAAGACATGCATCACATGACCTCAAAAAGCTGCCTGTCCAAATGGTCATCCTCTTCATCTGCCCCATGGTTCTACCTTTCTTTCACCAATGTCTACAGCCTCCAAAGTTTCTGGAAGGTACCTGGCTGCTGCCAGTATCTCTGATACGACATGTGGTGGCCTGCCAGGGGTGATCCCCCAGCCCAGCGGTGGCTAGGGTTCAGGGTTCTACCTGCCTCACATCTCCCGGATCCATCTACACGTCTCAGCCCATTCACTCTGCCCTTTGTTCTGGCCCCTCCTCTTCCTGGTTGCCACTGATGATTCCAAGAAGGATTCAAGTCAGCTTACAGTGCTCCAAAAATATAGCAAGGTGAAATAAATAAGGAAATAAGCAATATAAAGAAAGAAAGAAAAAAAGTGTGTACGTATTTCCTTCCTCCTTCAAACAGCTTGTTGGTGATGCGCAGGGTGGGTGGAATTCTTCTGATGTTATCTATACAGGTAACTTACCTATTTTAGGATCAGATGTGGAAACTTGTCTGAGACACTTGGAGATGACTCTCAAAATGGCCTGACCCAGAAACCTGGAAGGCGACCATCTGACTGTACTAGATGTTGTATGCGGGGAACATGCCACCCGACTGGAGGTCCGGAAGGCAGGGGTCTTCCCAGGCGGAGTTGGTCATCTTCTCAGTCACACACTCGAACCCTTGGCTTCTCCCACAGTATCTGACCTAAAAAATTAAGCGATAAGAATCTGAACACCTGAAGCTTTGATAAATTAAAAGGGAGTTTGGCAGTAAGCCACCTCCTGAATGCTCCAGATTTTAACAAAAGGCCCTTTGTTGAAGCCACAGAATGCAGGTAAAGCCAGGGCTTGAGGCAGTGTTGATTCAGAAAGAAGGAAAAGAAAACTGCTCTTCAGTATCTTTTTCCTTTTAACCTACCTCACAGGGTTATTGAAAGGATTAAATGAACACCACGGAAGAACTGCTGTAATTTGCGCTTGGATATAATTCCAGGTGAAATATTTTATCCTATGTAATAATGATAGCTGACCCCTACATAAAGCCCACTATGGGTTTTTAGTGTTTGCAAATGCATTAACTCTTCGCGTATCCCAGCGCCTGTGGGGTGGGTGGCTGCAGCGCCATGCTCAGGTGCACAGAGTGCCTGGCCAGTGCTCTCAGCCCTCCCAAGTGGGCCTCAGCGCTGTGCCTCACACTATTTTCACTCCACCTGGGAGGGAGCTACAGCTGTTTTTCAGTGTCAGCTTTGAGTCATTCGAAGGGCAAGCTAACAAACTCCCCCTTCATTCTTTACATCTCCAATTAAATGCCATTTCCTCCAAGAAGCCTCTCTTGACCTCCTAATCTAAATGAGCCCTGGCTCCCTATGCCCACTGTTATTTTGAGAGTACCTGGTGTTTTTCATTCAGGGCACTTATCACAGCCGTAGTTATTTATTACCCCTTTCAGACTACTTCTCCCCCACCCTTTGCTGTTTAAACATGTGCCACCTCTGCCCTTTCCGTCACTCTCACCGTTGACTTTGCAGATCGACCATCCTTCAGCTCAGGTTTTGGCACCTGGGGCTCGCATCTCCACCACTTCAGATCCAGTCTTAATCATGCATACTTTTAACCTCCACATGGATGATCCATCCAGCTACCAGGACTGTATTAGTCCTTTTTGTGTTGCTATAACATGGAACTGGGTGATCTATAAAGAAAGCAAAATTAATTGCTTACAGTTTCTGGGGCTGGGAAGTCCAAAGTCCATCTGGTGGTGGTGACAGCAACCCAGGGGTCTCACATTGCAAGAGGGTGGAAGCAGAGAGAGCAGAGAGAGAGAGAGAGAGACAGGCTCTCTTCTTCTTTTTAAAGCCCTCAGAACCACACCCCTGACCACCAGTGGTGGTGACAGCAACCCAGGGGTCTCACATTGCAAGAGGGTGGAAGCAGAGAGAGCAGAGATAGAGAGAGAGAGAGACAGGCTCTCTTCTTCTTTTTAAAGCCCTCAGAACCACACCCCTGACCACCATTTTTAATCCACTCACTATGGCGTGGTGCTATGATCCAATCATCTCCTCAAGACTCCGCCTTTCAATTACCATAATAGGACTTCCCACCCTCTTAACAGTCACTGTGAGGCTAAGTTTCTAATACATAAAACTTGGGGAATACAATTCAAGCTTCAATGAGTTTTGGGGGGACATAATTCAATCCACTACAAGGACTTATCTCCAAATCCTTCCTCTGCCACCCACCTCAGCTGAACCTCCCACCAGCTCACCTTGGACCAGCAATGACCTGAAACAGCTCCTCCTGCAAAACCAGGAGTTGGAGCATCTCCTTCCATCTCACTTGTCCAACCATTCCTGTTGCAATGGTCCTTCACTCCCAGTTGGACCCTTCTCTTGTTCCAATCGACTCTCTTCGTTCTTAACTTTTTTGTGTAGTTTATCAGTAGCACTCTTTCTGATACCCTAAATTTCCAAGTCTATGTCTTTGCACCATGCCCATCTGGCGATACTGCCGCTACCCACTTTTCTGAGTACCTTAGTAGCTGAGTGCTGCTGGTGAAAGACACAACTCTAGGATGGAGAGCTATCTGTATGAATTGGCATCCACTAAACTGAAGAGGGCCCTGAACAATGCCTGGCAACCAACCCCATCTTGCTCCTAGACTCACTTTCCTGGACAAGATCCTGCTGGAAAAGATCTCAGTAGGAGGCTCCCCGGACGGCTCTGAATCAGGCTGTCTTATCCTAGGCACCTTCCCCAGTCCATGGTCTCTCTGGGGCTACAATGGGGCTGTGAGGAAAATGAGTCAAAATGTACCAGGCACTCCATGAAGCAGCGTGGCTTCGAGACTTGCAGCAGAAAGAAGACATGTTGGTAGCACAGGTCCTTGTTCTGGAGACTGAAGTACAGCAACAGGTCACTCCTGATTTTGACACCGGGGACAATGATGAACCTGATGGTGAGTTGGGGGAGACTGTGCATCCCCTAGCATGACCCATCGTGCATCAGAAACTGAAGCATGAACAGCCCATGGGACCAGGAAGACAGCCAGTAGGCAACCCACAAGTGACCCAATTTACTACTTATTGAGTCCCCTACACTCAAACTGAGTTGGTTGACTTGGGGAAATAGTTTCAGCAGAAACAGGGCAAACCCCTCTAGCTGCTTTGCTGCTGCAGTTGTGGGATCTAGAAGTGGATGGTGTGATGTGCTCTGGTGAGAAAAATTAGCCTCTATCACCATGCACCTGTCCCTGCGGCAGTGGCTACAGAACAGCTACAGATACACGCAAGGACAGATGCACACATTCCACTTCTTGATGGAATGGGTGAATGCAGCCATCTGGACCATGTGGACAAACACCAGAGAACTGTCTGAAACTGTGATTAAATGGCAGACGTAGGCTGAGCTGGTTATAGTGATTCAGGAGCTGGGGATGCAACAGTCCATGTTTAGTGTAAATACCTGTGGCCCCGATGATGAACGTTTCACAGGCAGCATGAGAGATGTGGTATTACAAGATGCTCCATCAACATCCTTTGAGTCACTGGTGGCTATATTGACCCCATATGTTGGTCACCCCATACATGAAGTAATGACCATGATAGCCAATGTGGGTGAAGCAGAGGGAAGGAAGGCAATGGACTTCTCAAGTGCTGCCCCAAGGCTACCTGCATAGCCATCTGTCATGATTCAGTGGCTGGGGACCTAGCAAGTGGACTAGGCCCAGCACGGCTACAATGTTTCATTATATAGATGACGTCTTACTAACCTCTGATTCTCTTGCAGATTTAACCAAGGCAGCTTCGATGCTGCTAGGCCATTTGGAGAGAGTGGGCTGTATATAAGGGTCTTAACTTTGGGATACCTACTTGGAAATATCAGTGGTGGATGGTAGGCCACTGACCCCTGTGTGGACAAGCCATGTGGCAAGAGTTCTGGGAATTAGGACATGAAAAGGAAGTAATTCTTTTCCATGTCACAGGACACTTTCCTTTCGCCAGTCCAGGCAATGATGAAGCTGATGCACTGGCTAAGGTAAGATGGCTAAAGAGAGCCCCAGCTACTGATGTAGCCCAGTGGTTACATCAACATGTACAGCATGCTGGCTGCAAGACCATGTGGTCAGTGGCTCAAAAGTGGAACCTGCCCATAAATGGGAAGATATAATAAATGTGTGTCACTTTTGTCTGGTATGCACTCAAGAGAGTCCATACCTCTGACGGATGCTGCATTCCAGTGGGCAAATAACCCATGGAAAGGTGCTCCTGACTCAATGGCAAGTGGATTTTGTGGGACCACTGCCAAGGTCAGAAGATTTCAGGTATATCTTTACAGCCATTGATATGGCTATGGGTCTGTTTGTATGGCTCTGTATGGCCCAAACCAGGTAAGCACCATTAAGGCATTAAATAGCCTTACGGTCATGTATGATCAACCTCTGGTCATACAGACTGATAATGGAACCCACTTTACTGGAAATGAAGTACAGAAGTGGGCTTCTCAGTTGTCTATTCAGTGGAAGTTACATGTGTCGTATCATCCCCAGGCAGCAGGAATGATTGGACAGTACAAAGGTCTTCTGAGAAAGGGAGTAAGGCTCTCTGCCCAACCCCCATCCCTGAAGGGGAGGACACAGTGGTTATGGCCGACATTCAGGATTCTAAATGAGAGACCCTGCAAGGGCGGACCCTCTCCAGTGGATGCTCTGTTGCATAGAGCCACAGCACCTGTTCCTGAAGCCATTCTTTCCAGGATGGTAAGCTGGCATGTATTCTGCCAGAGGAACAAGAACTGTCTCTATTGGTGCCAATAACTTTTTTGTCTTTTTGCCTATAGCCTTGTAGCTGCCAACACCATAGTCGACTGGGCACATACGTATGCACCAAGTTTCCTACCAGTGTGTCTGCAGGATTCCTGTGGGAGATCATCCCGATGATGACAGCTAACTGGACCTGGCCTGAACAGAATGTTGTGTGTATATCGCTGATTATCATCATAATGTTACTCAGCCTTTGCAGCAATTAACCAGTGAAATTCATGCTGTCCAAAAATGACTGGAGATCCCCTTCAGGAATGGTGGGCCAGTATGTCGTCCTCCTGGAGGTGGGCTTTAGTTGTACTGGGAGGAAGCGCCTGTGTTTTAGCGGCATGTTGCTGTAGCCTATATTGCTGCTGTGGCCTGTGGATGCAAGGGTCAGCCATCCTTGCTAAGGGAACATCACGGAAGATCTCGGACATGTAGATTGTACAGCGAGGGACCCTGAAGTGGTGGAGTGTGAGGAAAATGGAGTCAGTATACTCAGGCCCCCTCGCCTTACATCCGGCTGGGTATGATTCAGCACATCATTGTAAACAAGTTATATAAGAGTAGTGTAACTGCCCACGTGCACCCATGTTCCCCTTTTGGCTAGTTGCCACTATTGTGTACTTTTGTATATAAGACAATGGCTTCGAACCACTGATGGCAGAGCTCACATCTGAAATAAAGCATGTCAACTTTGCCAGCAGCTACCCAATTTTTCCTTCGATTACCTGACTCGCAACCTGCATAGGATGGGGCAGAGAGGTCTGGGATCCAGCCTGACAGGCGCCCTTTTATATAATAGCTCAAATTCTTTACTTCTGGTCCAACTCACCTTCCTCCCCCCACACACTTTAGTCAGCAGCACAAACTCCTCTTCCAGATTCTTTGCCAGATTTAGGGTGGAGCTAGATAAACCACCCATCTTCAAACTGGGGCAGGGGATCCTGGGGAGGCTTAGGACTTCCTGAGAGGGCACCAGGCACCAGGCACAGGTAATTTCAAAAGAACCAGTTTTTATATCCTCTCTTCCTCTAGGAGCTCTTTCCTAAAATAGATCTTCCTCAGGCACCACCTGGGGTCAAACCCCTTCTGAAATTGACTATTTGGTTAATTTCACTGAAAGTAAAGGCTTCAGTGCCTCAAACAAAGGAGCAATTCTAAGAACTGTGCTGGAGTCAAATCATTACTCAAAGAACCAGGCAACCAATACTTCTGGGAGTCAATTTGTTTCCAGCTATTGGCTTTCACTGAAATTGGAGAAGGATCAAGTGGTCAGCTGACAGGTCACTAGAAATAATTTTTTATGAAAAAATCATTATGTGATTTTTAGCAAAAACCCTGGAAGAAATTCAAATAATTTAATGACCTCACTGTAACAAAACTCCCTCTGTTTTCATGTACTTGTTTATGTCGTCAGGAAGCTTCAGTACTTACATCCATAACAGTAAAAAGTAGGAATAGAACTCTGTCTCATCCTAGCAGTAAGTAATAGTTATCCACTCATAACCTTTAATTGATAGATGAATTTTTGATAAAAATTTGCTTTTGCATTTAGTGGTTACCAACATTTATAATATATTCATGCTTGATCAATTAGTGCTAATAATAACTGTACGGATAATCCAAAAATATTTTAATACTTAGAAGTTAACAGTTATAGGGAAATAAAAAAGGTTATAAACAGGTATATATAGATTTGTTTTGCAAATCAAAATATATTTATCGCAAAGTAATATGATAAGGGAAAAACAGAAAAGAAAAAGAAATATGACAAGGTGATTAATGAGAAACATTCTTATAAAAATTAACGCATTAGGATAAAATTCTGTTGGGGAGGAAGTACATAAGACATAAAAGTTTAAAGTAACAAAAAACTATGTAAAACATATTACTATTTTAAAAAGCTGACTGATTTTTAAAAATAGATTATGGTTAATGTCATGAACTGAGCTGAATCAACTTCATCACTTATAACTCTCAGGTTATTTTCAGTAGTTTCCAAAGATGTCTTGAAATAACCAGAACCTGGTTCACTCCCCCCTAATCTCACTAACAGGTGAAAGTGCATGTCTCAAACATCTCAGATCAAATTCTGCTAAATCAGGTTATTTTCAGTAGTTTCCAAAGATGTCTTGAAATAACCAGAACCTGGTTCACTCCCCGCTAATCTCACTAACAGGTGAAAGTGCATGTCTCAAACATCTCAGATCAAATTCTGCTAACCATACAGACCCTTATAAAACATGTATTAATAAATAGTCACAGAGCAGTTTGTATGGCTGTCCCATCCCCGAGCTTGCTGACACTGGCTGGACTGGAGGCAGGCAGGGTGACATTCCAGAGCTGGGGTTCTCTTACACTCAGTGTGCATTGGGCCATCAGACATCCTCGTAGAAACAGCCTGTGAGAGGATGAAGCCCACACCACCTTCGTACTAAGATAGGAATACCTCTAAAACCTTAATTTAGCCATCCCACATGTCTTAAATACCTCTAATTCGCCAGTGAAATCCCTTTGTTAAAATTCATTGTGCCAATTAATAGGCCACTATTTTCACCAGTAAAAATGCACTTCCAATCCTGATGCTAATTAGCCGAGCCTCGGGTATATATCAATTGAGCTGTGGATAGCAAAAGCACTTGTGTTTCAGACGGCAGCTGACTTCCTGCCTGATGTACTAGCTGACCAGGTGGACCCTTTTCTGCAGATCCAGCTTATATGTGCACTTTCACATTGGATCCTTCGTTTCTTGCTTTATCCTGGAGACAGATCAAGTCTAGAGAAACTCCTGGCTTGTTCTTATTGCTTTAAGCAGTTTTTTGGTTCTACCCCTCAGAGTGATCACCTGTTTTTGGAGAACTATGCATTATCCGCTTTGTTTGGGACGTTCACCCTTCTCATTGGAGAGGTTTGCTTTCACCCGTTAGTCAGGTAGTGGGGAAATAGCTCACCTGCACTCACTGCAGCCTCACTGCACTCACTCTCAGGCCATCAGGTTCTGTGTAACAATCACTGCATTTACAGCTGTTCCTTATGTTTTGTGCTTCTGAGTTACAAATGTCTTCTAGCTTTGTCAAAGGAGAAGTTTGCATTTCTGTTTCTCATTGTCACTTTTGGGGGAAATTTTGGAAGGGGAGAAGAAGGCAGAGTTATTTTTACTCTTTTAAAATAAGAATGTCCTTGGGTAGGATTTGAACATCAGTGATGGAGGAGAGGGAGAGAGAAAGACATTCCAGTTACAGTGGGAGACTATGATGGGCAAAGGTCAGAGCTTTGGAGAATGCATCGGAATTAATGATCAGACTGGGTTAGGCCAAAGTATTGAATGAGGTCAGGGGAAGTGTGAGAAATGTAGTTGCAAAAGTCATAGGGATGATAGTACTTTGGAAATCCTTCAGTATCAGATTGTGGGGTTTTTACTCATATCTATGGGCAAAGAAGAACCTTTGGGAGTTTTTGAGGAGGGAGTTAGCAAGGTCATTGTTTATAGGAGAGGTTGAAAGTAGAGGCAGCAACCGGCCACAGAGAGGGCAGTGCGGTGGGCGTTGCTGATATGCAGAAGAGAGGTAGGGGGAACCAGCCCTCACCAACAACCCCTCCTCTCCCTCTCTCTCTCTCTCTCTCTCTCTCTCGCCCCCCTCCCTCCCTCCCCCCCCTCACTCACACATACACACACACACACACACACACACACACACACTTATAGTTTGACTTATTTACACAATATTTGATGGAGTTTGGATATGTTGTCCCCCCAAAACTCATGCAGAAATCTGATCCCCAATGTGACGGTGTTGGAAGCTGTTTGAGTCGTGGGGGCAGATCCATCATGAATGGATTAATGCTCTCCTTGGGGGAAGAGGGGTAGTGAGTGAGTTCTCGCTCTATTAGTTTCCACAGGAGCTGGTTGTTTAAAAGGCCCTGGCACCTCCCTCTCTCTCTCTCTCTTGCTTCCTCTCACCATTTGATCTGCTTGTACCCGCTGGCTGCCTGCCACTTTCCACCATGAGTAGAAGCAGCCTGAGGCCCATGTGAGATGCAGCTGTTCCAGAATTGTAAGCCAAATAAACCTCTTTTTCTTATAGATTACCCAGTCTCAGGTATTTCTGTTATAGCAACACAAAATGGACTAATACAGAAAATTGGTACTGAGGAGTGGGGTGTTACTATACAGATACCTGGAAATGCAGATGCAGCTTTGGAACTGGGTAATGGGCAAAGGTTGGAGGAGTTTGGAGGACTTAGAAGAAGACAAAAAGATGAGGGAAAGTTTAGAGATTGGTTAAATGGTTGTGACCAGTATGCTGATAGAAATGTGGACAGTAAAGGCCATGTGGAAGATGAGGTCTCAGATAGAAATGGGGAACTTATTGGGAATTGGACAAAAGATAACCCTTGCTACACCATAGCAAGGAACCTGGCTGCACTGTGTCCATGCCCTTGGACTTTGTGGAAGGTGGGACTTAAGAGTTGTGAACCAGAATGTTTGGCAGAAGAAATTTCCAAGCAGCAAAGCATTAAGGAAGCTGCATAGTTACTTCTAACAGCCTACTCTGAGTTATGGCAGCAAAGGCATGCTGTAAAGCCAGAATTTAAAAGGGAAGCAGAGCATACCGTTTTGGAAAATTTGCAGCCTGGCCATGCAGTAGAGAAGCAGAGAGCTGGAGAAAAATTCAAGGGTGAAGCAGATAAACTGGTTGTTAAAGACATTAGCTTGGTGGTGAGGCAGCCAGATGCTAACAGCCAGGACAATGGGAAAAAAGCCCTAAAGGCATTTGAGAAGTCTGGAAGGGTGCCCCTCCCATCAGAGGCCCTGAGGCCTAGAAAGACTGAGTTGTCCTGGAGGACAGATCTGGGGTGCAGCTGCCTTCGAGAACCTGCTCCCTGCATTCCAGCTGCTCCAGCTGGAGCAGCCCTGCCTCAAGCAGTCCCAAGTGTGGTTCGTGCAGCAGCTCTGGAGGGTAGAAGCCTGAAACCTCGGTGGTGTCCACATCATGTTAAGTCTGCAGGCTGGCAAGACATGAGAGCAATGGAGGCATGGCAGCCTCCACCCAGATTCCAGAGGATGTATGGCAAAGGCTGGGGGCCCAGGCAGAGACCTGCTGCAGGGGTGGAGCCACTGCATAGGCCATCCACTAGAGCAATGCTGAGCAGGAAAGTGGGCTCGGAGCCCCCACAGAGAGTCCTCACCAGGGAAATGTCTAGTAGAGCCAAGGCAGTGGGCTGCCACCAGGACCCCGGATCTGTAGGGCAACTGGCAATGTACAATGCTGGCCTGGAAAAGCCACAGGCACCAGTGCAGCCCATTGGGCTGTGCCTGGCAGAGATTTGGGAGGCTGCCCAGTGCTTTGGAGGCCCAGATGCCACATTGTACCCAGGATACAGGACTTGGAGTCAAAGAAGATTATTTTGGAGCTTTAAGACATAATGTCTGCCCTGCTGGGTTTCGGACTCGTTTGGGGCCTGTTTCTCCTTTCTTCTGACCTATTCCTCCCTTTTGGAATGGGAATGTGTACCCCCTGCCTGTTCCCCCATAGTATCTTGGAAGTAGATAAGTTTGGTTCTAATTTTTATAGGTTCACAGCTGGAAGGAGTTTTGCCTTTGGTCTCAGATAAGACTTTGGACTTTGGACTTTTAAATTGGTGCTGGAATAAGCTAAGACTTTCGGGACAGTTGGGATGGAATGATTGTATTTTGTATGTGAGAGTGACATAAGTTTTGGGGGGCCAGGGGTGGAATGATGAAGTTTGGATATGTTGTCCCCCCAAAACCCATGTGGAAATCTGATCCCCAATGTGGCAATGTTGGACACTGAGTCATGGGGGAAGATCCCTCATGAAAAGATTAATGCTCTCCCTCAGGGGTGGGGGTCCTGAGTGAAATCTTGCTCTATTAGTTCCCATGAGAGCTGGTTGTTCAAAAGACCCTGGCACCTCCCCTCTCTCTCTCTTGCTTCCTCTCGCCATGTGATCTGCTTGTACCCGCTGGCTCCCTGCCACTTTCCACCATGAGTAGAAGCAGCCTGAGGCCCATGTCAGATGCAGCTGTCTGATAATCATAAGTCAAATAAACCTCTGTTCTTTATAAATTACCCAGTCTTGGGTATTTCTGTTGTAGCAACACAAACGGACCAATACAGAAAAATGTGGAAGATGTAACTTGTATTGATTTCACAGATGGGACTTTGAACTTTGTACTTTTGAGTTCAAACAAATCAAGACTTTGGGAATGAAATGAATGTATTTGCATGTGAAAAAGGACGTGAGTTTTTGGGGGCCAGGGGCAGAATGTAGTGGATTGAATAATGTCCCCCCAAAACTCACTGAAACTTGAATTGTCTCCCCAAGTTTTATGTATTAGAAACTTTTCCCCCACTGTGACTGTTAAGAGGGTGGGAAATCCTATTACGGTAATTGAAAGGTGGAGCCTTAAAGAGGCGATTAGATTGTAGGACCATGCAGTAGTGAATGGATTAAAAATGGTGGTCAGGGGAGTGGTTCTGAGGGCTTTTAAAGAAGAGGAGAGTCTGTTTCTCTCTCTCTCTGCTTCCACCATCTTGCAATGTGAGACCTCTGGTTCGCTGTTGCCACCACCAGATGGTCTTTGGACTTCACAGCCTCAGAAACTGTAAGCAATAAATTTTGTTTTTCTTTATAAGTCACCCAGTCTCTGGTATTTTGTTATAAGCAACAAAAATGGACTAATACAGGCCAAGACCATGGCGCACTCAGGAGAGTGTGTTTATAAGTCACCCAGTCTCTGGTATTTTGTTATAAGCAACAAAAATGGACTAATACAGGCCGAGACCATGGCGCACTCAGGAGAGTGTGGCGCTGGGAGCGCAGCAGCACTCCTGCTGCGGGTTCGGATCCTATATAGGGATGGCCAGTGCAATGCGCTCACTGGCTGAGCGCGGTGCGGCCGGTCACAAAAAGGACAAAAAAAAAATGGACTAATACACTATTTATATAATTCAAAAAAAGATTTAAACTGGTTACAAAATACATGTAATCCAACCATACAAAATAAAATCACAAATGCTATCCTGCCTATCTCCCCTACCTAATCTTGAGTTCTTTGAAGGCCAGAACAATGCATTTTGTATGTCTTTATCCTCCCTTGTAAAAACAGGATGCCTAAGAATGAGTGGAAGAAAGGGAGAGCTCATCTGACAGGAAGCTGCGTGCCGTCTCTATCCTGCACGATCCTGGATGTAAGGTGTATATTCTGCTACAAGTGCTGAGTAATTGATTGCCAGTTGCCATAGTAGTTGAGAGCGTGGTGGGGTAGAGCTGTCTGGGAGACTGTATGTTTCTGTGGTCCAGGAAAATTAGGGGAACTGCCAGCCCCAGCCCCTCAGGCAGTCAGCTCCATCACCTTCTCTGCACACAGGGTCTCTGGATGCTGATGGGCTGTGCCATAAGCTCCCATTACCTCTGGGGGATCTAGCGCTCCTGATCAGCTTCTGCTGGCTCATTAGGAGGACTGTCCAGATAGAAAATATAATGGCACCAGCTGACGACATATTCTGCTGATAGGCTGGGGATGTGTCTATCAGCCTCTGCTATCTCACTGGTCTGGAGACGGAAAAATAAAATCAGCTCATATTTCTGATATTCCTGCCTAGCCAACTGTGCAGTTTACAACTCCAACCAGGAGGACTGAATGGTGGAAAAAAGCATCTTGGAAATAATCCCTCACAGATAATTAGGAAACGTGACTTCCCATTATAAACCCTCGAGTTGTAATGTGAGTTTTATCTTCATGCAATCTTTGATTATCATTTTTATTTTTTTAATTGGCAAGTAATAATTGTACATATTTATGGGATACAGAGTAGTCTTTCAATACATTTATACACTGTGTGATGACCAAATCAGCTAATTAGCATATCCATCACCACAAACATTTATCATTTCTTTGTGATGAGAATGTTCAAACTCTTCTTTTCTAGCCATTTGAAAATATACAGTAATTGTTCATTATAGACACCTACCATTACTATAGAATACTAGAAGTTATTCTTACTATTTGGCTGTAATTCTGTATTCATTAACCAACCTCTCTCTATCCCCCCTCCGCTTCCCAGTCTCTAGTAATCTTAATTCTATTCTCGACTACTTTTCTTATATGTAATTTCTTTTTTTCCTTTTTTGTTTTTCTGTGCAGGTATTGAACCTTGCCGGCACCACACTGTAACCAACTGAGCTAACCTCCCAGCTCTACTCTCTGCTTCTATGAGCTCACTTATTTTAGCTCCCACATATGAGTGAGAACATGCAGCATTTACCTTTCTGTGCCTAACTTCACTTAATATAATGTCTTACAGGCTCATCCATGTTGCCATGAACCATGTTGACAAGATTTTATTTTTTATGACTGAGTAGTATTCCATTGTTTACATGTCACATTTTCTTTATCCATTTGTCTGTTGATTGACACTTAGGTTGATTCCATATCTTGGCTATTATAAATAGTGCTGCAATAAACATGTGGGTATAGGCATCTCTTTGGTATACTGACTCCCTTTCTTTTGAATAAATACCCAGTAGTAGAAATTGCTGGATCATATAGCAGTTCTATTTTTAGCTTTTTGAGGAACCTCCATACTGTTTTTTATAATGGCTGTACTGATTTACATTGCCACCAACAGTATGTAAGAGTTCCCTTTTCTCCACATCCATGACAGCATTTGTTGTTTATCTTCCTGATAATAGCCATTTTAACTAGAATGAGATGATGTCTCATTGTGGTTTTGATTTGCATTTCCCTGGTGGTTAGAGATGTTGAGCATTTTTTACAGATACTTGCCAGCCATTTGTATGTCCTTTTTTGAGAAATGTCTATTCGGGTCATTTGCCCATATTTTAATAGGATTATTTGGGGTTTTTTGCTATTGAGTTGAGTTCCTTATATATTCTGGATATTAATCCCTCATTAGATTGATAGTTTGCAAATGTTTTCTCCCATTCTGCAGGTTACCTCTTCACTCTGTTGATAGTTTTCTTTGCTGTGCAGAAGATTTTTAGTTTGATATGGTCCCACTTGTCTACTTTTGCTATTATTGACTGTGCTTTGGAAGTATTCTCCACAAAACTTTTCCCCTGACTAATGTCTTGAAGCATTTCCTCTGTTTTCTTGTAGTAGTTTTATAGTTTCAGGCATTCCATTTAAATCTTTAATCTATTTTGAGTTGATTTTTTTGTATGGTGAGAGATAAAGGTCTAGTTTCATTCTTTTACATACAGATAACCAGTTTTCTCAGCACCATTTATTGAAGAGGCTGTCCTTTCCCCACATATGTTCTTGCCGCTTTTGTTGAAAATCAGTTGGCTATAGACAAATGGATTTATTTCCGAGTTCTCTATTCTATTCCATTGGTTTATGTGCCTGCTTTTATGCCATGCTGTTTTGGTTACTATACCTGTATAGTATATTTTGAAGTGAGGGAGTACAGTGCTTCCCACTTTGTTCTTTTTTGCTCAGGATTGCTTTGGTGATTTGGGGTAAAATTTTAGGATTGTTTTTCTATTTCTGTGAAAAAATGTCATTGGTATTTTGATAGGAATTGCCCTCAATCTGTAGATCACTTTGGGTAGTATGGTCATCTTGACAATATTAATTCTTTCAATCCATGAACATGGGATGTCTTTCAGTTTTTTTGTGTGTGTGTCCTCTTTAATGTCTTTCATCAGTGTTTCATAGTTTTAATTGTAGAGATCTTTCACCTCAGTTAAATTTATTCCTAGGTATTTTTTTTTTTTTGTAGTTATTGTAAATGGGATTGCTTTCTTAAATTCTTTTTTAGCTGGTTCATTGATGGTGTATAAAAGTGCTACTGATTTTTGCATGTTGATTTTATATCCTGCAACTTTACTGAATTTATTTACCAGTTCTAAGAGGCTTTTTGGTGGAATATTTAAGCTTTTCTATATATGAGATTGTTTTATTTGCAAACATGGACAATTTGACATCCTCTTTACCAATTTGGATGCCCTTTATTTCTTTCTCTTGTTTAATTGCTCTAGCTAAAACTTCCAGTATTACATTGAATAAGAGTGGTGAAAGTGGGCATCCTTGTCTTGTTCCTGTTCTTAGAGGAAAAGCTTTCAACTTTTCCCTGTTCAGTATAATGTAGCTGTAGGTTTGTCATATATGACCTTTTTTATGTTGAGGTATGTTCCATCTATACCTAATTTGTTGTGAGTTTTGATCATGAAGGGATGTTGAATTTTATCAAATGTTTTTCTGCATCTACTGAGATTATCATATGTTTTTTGTCCTTCATTCTGTTGAAGTGATGTACCACATTTATTAATTTATGTTTGTTGAATCATCCTTGCATTGCTGGGATAAATCCCACTTGAAAACAATGTACAATCTTTTTAATGTGCTGTTAAATTTGGCTTGCTAGTATTCTGTTGAGGATTTTTACATCTATGTTCATCAGGGATATTGGCCTGTAGTTTTCTTTTCTTGTTGTGTCCTTTTCTCATTTGGGTATCAGGGTAATGCTGGCCTCACAGAATGAGTTTGAAAGAATTCCCTTCTCTTTGATATTTTGGAATAGTTTATGAAGAATTTATGTTAGTTTTTCTTTAAAAGTTTGGTAAATAAGCAAGAAATAAACAAAGAGTTTGGTAGAATTCAACAGTGAAGCCATCTGGTCCTTGACGTTTCTTTGTTGGGAGACTTTTTATTATTGATTTAACCATGTTATTTGTTGTTAATTTGTTCTGGTTTTCTTCCTTTTTTTTTTTTTTTTTTTTTTTTTCGTTTTTGTTGGCTGTCTGGTACAGGGATCTGAACCCTTGATCTTGGTATTACAAAATGATGCTCTAACCTACTGAGATAACCAGCCAGCCTTGTTCAGGTTTTCTGTTTCACCTTGGTTCAGTCTTGATAGGTTATATGTGTCCAGGAATTTATCCCTTTCCTCTACGTTTTTCAGTTTGTTGGTGTAAAACTGTTCATAATCATCTCTAATGAGCCTTTATATTTCTGTGGTGTTACTTGTAATGTCTCTTTTTTCATTTCTGATTTTATTTATTTGAGTCTTCTCTCTCTTTTTTTCTTATATAGCTAATAGTTTGTCAATTTTGTGTATCTTTTCAAACAAACAACTTTTTGTTTGTTGATCTTTTGTATCTTTTTTTGTCTCTATTTAGTTTAATTCTGCTCTCGTCTCTGTATTTCTTTCCATCTACTAATTTGGGGATAGGTTTGTTCATGCTTTTCTAGTTCCTTGAGGTGTAACTCTAAGTTGTTGATTTGCAATATTTTTGCTTTTTTTCCTTTCTTTTTTATTCATTTATTTTAATTGACACATTGTAATTGTAAATACTTATGGGGTACAATCTGATGTTTTGATACATACATATGTTGTATAATGATCAGGTCAGCTTAGTTAATGTATCCATTACCTCATGCATTTATCATTTCTTTGTGCAAAAACATTCAAAAGTGTTTCCTCCAGCTATTATGTAGTATATAAAACTTAAGTATTAACTATAGTCATACAAATGTACAATAGAACACCAGAACTTATTCCTCCTATCTAATTGTAAATTTGTACCTGCTGGCTTTTCTCCCTGGTTTTCCTTTCCCACCCCCATCCCCAGTTTGGTAACCACTATTCTACTCTCTGACTCTATAATATCAACTTTTTTGTTGTTTTTTTAGATTCCATAATGAGATTATGTGGTATTTGTCTTCTTGTACCTGGCTTGCTTCACTTAACATAATCACCTCCAAGTTCAACCATGTTGCTGCAAATGACAGGATTTCATTCTTTTTTTATGGGTGAATAGTGTTCCATTGTGTATATATACCACTTTTTAAAAACCCATTCATACATTGTTGGACATTTAGGTTGATTCCATATCTTGGCTATTGTAAATTGTGTGGCAATAAACATGGAAGTGCAGATATCTCTTTGACATACTGACTTCATTTCCTTTGAGTATGTACCCAGAAGTGGTATCCCTGGATTATATGATAGTTCTATTTTTAATTTTTTGAGGAACCGCCATACTGTTTTCTGTAATGTACTAGTTTACACTCCAACCAACAGTGTGCAAGTGTTCCCTTTTCTCCACATCCTTGTCAACACTTGTTTTCTATTGTCTTTTTGATAATGGCCATTCTAACTGCAGTGAGGTGGTATCTTGTTGTTTTCATTTGCATTTCCATGATGATTAGAGATGTTGAGATTTTTTTATATGCCTGTTGGCCATTTATACATCTTCTTTGGAGAAATGTCTAAGATCCTTTGCCCATTTCTCAATTGGGTTGTTTGGGTTTTTGCTGTTGAGTTGTTTAAGTTTCTTGTATATTCTTGATATTAACCCCTTATCAGATGTATGGTTTGCAAATATTTTCTCCCATTCTGTAGGTTGTTTCTCCACTCTGGTAACAGTTTCCTTTGGTGTGCAAAAGTTTTTCATTTGATATAATCCCACTTGTCTATATTTGCTTTTACTTGTGCTTTTGAAGTCTTATTTAAAAATTCCTTGCCCAGCCCCATGTTGTGGATGATTTCCCCTATGTTTTCTTCTTGTAATTTCATAGTTTCTGGTTTTACATTTAAATCTTTAATACATTTTGAGTTTAATTTTTGTGCATAGTGAGAGGTAGGGGTCCATCTCATTATTCTGCATGTAGATATCCAGTTTTCCCAACCCCATTTATTGAAGAGACTGTCTTTTCCTGAATATGTGTTGTTGTCATGTTTGTCAAAGACCAGTTGTCTGTAGGTGCATAAATTTATTTCTGGGCTCTCTATTCTGTTCCATTGGTCTATGTGTTTGTTTTTATGTCAGTACCATGCTACTTGGGGTACCATGGCTTTGTAGTATAATTTGAAGTCAGCTAGTATGGTGCCTACAGCTTTGTTTTTCTCAGGATTGCTTCGACTATTTGGGGCCTTTTTTAGTTCCCTATGAATTTTAGGATTGTTTTTTCCATTTCAGTGAAGCATGTCATTGGTATTTTGATAGAGATTGCATTAAATCTGTAGATTACTTTGGGTATTGTATTAGTCCATTTCTGTTGCTTATAACAAAATACATTGAAGTGGGTATTTTATAAAGAAAACAAAATTTATTGCTTACAGTTTCTAAGGCTGGGAAGTCCAAAGGCCAGGGAACACAGCTGGTGAAGGTCTTGGTGGTGGTGACAGTAATGGCAAAAATGGTGGAGCAGAGAGAGCAGAGAGATACCAAGAGGACAACTTCCTCATTCAATCTCCTCTTAAAGCCCTTCAAACCATGTCCATGACCGCTGTTTTTAATCCATTCACTAGGGCATTGTCCTACACTCTAAACACCTCTTCAAGGCACCACCTTTCAATTACCATAATAGGATTTCCCACCCTCAACAGTTACAATGGGGATTAAGCTTCTAATATATGAAACTTGGAGATACAGTTCAAGCTTCAGTGAGTTTTGGGAGGACATAATTCAATCCACTGCAGGTACAGTAGCCATTTTTACAATACTAATTCTTCCAATCCATGAACATGGGATATCTTTCCATTTATTTATGTCCTCTTTAATTTCTTTCTTTAGTTTTAGAGTTTATTTATAGAGATATTTCACCTGCTTGGTTAAGTTTGTTCCTAGGTATCTTTTTTTTTTTTTTGTAGTTATTATAAAAGAAATTGCTTTCTTGATTTCTTTTTCAGATAGTTTGCTATTAGTATATTAAAATGCTACTGACTTTTGTATGTTGACTTTGTATCCTGAAAATTTACCAAATTCATTTATTAGCTCTAACAGTTTTTTGGTGGAGTCTTTGGGGTTTTCTATATGTAAGACCATGATGTCTGAAAACAGGGACAGTTTGACTTCCTCCTTTCCAATTTGAATGACTTTTATTTCTTTCTCTTGTTTAATTGTTCTGGCTTGGACTTCCAGCACTATGTTGAATAGAAGTGGTGAAAGTGGGCATCCTTGTCTTGTTCCCAATCTAAGAGGGACAGATTTTACCTTATCCCCATTCAGTATGATGTTAGCTGTGGGTTTGTCATGTATGTCCTTTATTGTATTGAGGTACATATCTTCTATACCTAGTTTGTTAAGAGGTTTTACTATGAAGGAATGTTGAATTTTGTCAAATGCTTTTTCTGTGTCAATTAAAATGATCATATGATATTTGTTTTCCTTTCTGTTAATGTGGTGTATTGCATTTATTGATTTGAATATGTTAAACCATCCATGCGTCTCTGGTGAATTTGAGGGTAAACCTCACTTAATCATAGTGAATGATCTTTTTAATGTGCTGTTGGATTCAGTTTGCTAGTATCTTGTTAAAAATTTTTGCATCTATGTGCATCAGGGATATTGGCATGTAATTTTCTTTTTTTGTTGTGTCCTTGTCCGGTTTGGGAATTAGAGTAATGAAGGCCTCATGAAATTAGTTGGGAAGTATTCTCTTCTCCACAATTTTTAAAAATAATCTGAAGAGAATTGATATTATTTCTTCTGTAATTGGTAGAATTCAGCAGTGAAGCCATCAGCTCCTGGGCTTTCCTTTAATGAAAGACTTTGTATTATTGATTCAATTTCCTCATTTCTTATTGATCTGTTCAGATTTCCTGTTTTTTCATAATTTAATAATGTAAATTTATTCATTTCTTCTATGTTTTCAAATTTTTTGGCATATACTTCTCATAATAGTCTCTTATGATCCTTTGTATTTCTGTGGTATCGGTTTTAATGCCTCCTTTTTCATTTCTGATATTATTTATTTGAGTCTTCTCTCTTTTTTTCTTGATTAGTCTAGCTAAAGGTTTGTCAATTTTGTTTTCTTTAAAAAATGAACTCTGTTTCACTGATCTTTTCAATTTCTTTTTTAAGTTTTTATTTCATTTATTTCTGCTCTGGGCTTTATTTCTTTCCTTCTGTATATTGGGGCTTAGTGTGTTGTTATTGTTTAGTTTTTTGTGTGTTTTTTTCAGGTGCATGATTAGGTTGCTTATTAGAAATCTTTTTTCTTTTATGATATAGGCATTCGTTGCTATAAACTTTAGTCTTAGAACTGCTTTTGCCATATCCTGTAGTTTTTGTTTTTTCAGGTGCATGATTAGGTTGCTTATTAGAAATCTTTTTTCTTTTATGATATAGGCATTTGTTGCTATAAACTTTAGTCTTAGAACTGCTTTTGCCATATCCTGTAGTTTTTGGCATGATGTGTTTCCACTCTTGTTTGTATTGAGGAATTTTTAAATTTCTCTTTTAATTTTTTCATTAACCCATTGTTGTTTAGGAGTCTGTTGTTTAATTTCCATGATTTGTGAAGTTTCTAAGGTTTTTCTTTTTTGTTGATTTTTAGTTTTATACCATTGTGGTCAGAAAAGATATTTGATTATGATATATATCTTTTTAAATTTGTGTAGACTTATCTTGTGGCCTAACATATGATCTATCTTGGAGAATGTTCCATGTGCAGTTGAGAAGAATGTGTATTCTGCAGCTGTTAGATGGATGTTCTGTAAATATTTGTAAGGTGCATTTGCCTATGGTGCAGTTTAAGTCAGATTTTTTTTGTTGTTTCTTTTCTGTCTAGATGATCTGTCCAAGGTTGAAAGTGGGGTGTTAAAGTCTCCAACTGTGATCTATCTCTGCCCTTAGTTCTAATAATGTTTGCTTTGTATATGTGGTTGCTACATTGTTGGATGCATATACATTAACAAGTGTTATATACTTTTCTTGAATTGATCTCTTTATCACTATATAATCACTTTATTTGTCTCTTTTTACAGTTTTTGATTTAAATCAGTTTTTATTTTATCTGATATAAGTATGGCTACTCCCACACCCTCTTGGTTTCCATTTGCATGGAATATTTTTTTCCAGCCCTTCCCTTTCTATGTTTGTCTTTGATAGTGGGGCAAGTCTCTTGTAGGCAGCATATCATTAGGTGTTGTTTTTATTTTTGTTTTTCTTAATCTGTTCGGCCAATTTATATCTTTTAATTGGAGAGTTTAATCCATTTACATTCAATGTTATCACTGATATGTGAGAACTTATTCCTGCCATTTTGTTAATTGTTTTCTGGTTGTTTTGTAGATCCTTTGTTCCTTTCTTTTTCTCTTGTCATTTGCCTCTGTGGATTGGTTGTTTTCTGTTGTGTTATGTTTTGTTTTCTTTCTCTTTCTCATTGTGTATTTGCTGCAATACCTTTCTTTGTGGTTATTTGGGGATAACATAAAGTCTTGTAGTTATAATAAGCTACAAGTTGCTGATAGCAACTTAACTTTGGTTGCATGACAATACTCTAGATCTCCCCCCCAAAAAACACACACACAATAATTATATTTTTGTTGTCTTAATTTACATTTGTATCTATTATCCATTCCTCAGCCACTAATTATAGTTGTTGTTGTTTTTCGACGATTTTGACTTTAAATTTTTATTTTAGAGGATTGAAGGATTTACATAGCACCATTACGTCACTGGTGTGTTCTGACTTTGAATTATAAATTTACTTCTATTAGTG
>NW_007727013.1:472150-472863 GCF_000696425.1 Galeopterus variegatus
ATAGCACCATTACGTCACTGGTGTGTTCTGACTTTGAATTATAAATTTACTTCTATTAGTGAGTTTTGTATTTTTTTATGTTTTCATGATAGTAATTATCATCTTTTCATTTCCAGTTGTATCACTCCCTATGCATTTCTTGCAAGGCTGGTCTAATAGTGGTGAATTCTCTCAGCTTTTGCTTGCCTGGGAAGGTCTTTATTTCTCCCTCATTTCTGAAGGATAGCTTTGCCAGAGAAAGTATTCTTGGCTAACAGTTGGTTTTTTTTTTCTTTCAGCACTTTGAATATATCTTCTCATTCTCTCCTGCCTTGCAAGGTTTCTGTTGAGAAGTCTGGTGGTAGTCTAATAGAGATTCCCTTATATGTGATTTGACACTTTTCTCTTGCAGCTTTTAGAATAATATTTCTCTCTGACATTTGACAGTTTGATTATGATGTGCCTCAGAGAGGATCTTTTTAGGTGGAATCTAACTGGGGACCTTTAAGCTTCCTGAATCTGGATGTCCATATCTCTCCCAATACTTGGGAATTTTTCAGGTATCATTTCATTAAATAGGGTTTCTGTGCCTTTCTCCATCTCTTCTCCCTCTGGAACATGTATTATTTGAAAACTTGTTTACTTAATGGTGTTCCATAAGTCTCATAGGGTTTCTTCATCCTTTGGCATTCTTTTTACCCCCTCTGACTGGGCAATTTCTCAAAAGATCTGTC
>NW_007727013.1:473627-480864 GCF_000696425.1 Galeopterus variegatus
AAATAGGGTTTCTGTGCCTTTCTCCATCTCTTCTCCCTCTGGAACATGTATTATTTGAAAACTTGTTTACTTAATGGTGTTCCATAAGTCTCATAGGGTTTCTTCATCCTTTGGCATTCTTTTTACCCCCTCTGACTGGGCAATTTCTCAAAAGATCTGTCCTTAAGTCCAGAAATTCTGTCTTCTGCTTGATCTATTCTGTTTTTCAAGCCCTTAATTGTATTTTTTTATTTCATTTGTTGAATATTTCTTTTTGATTCTTTTTTATAACATCTGTTTCTTTGTTAAAATTCTTATTCAGAGAATGAATCGTTTTCCTTATTTCACTAATTTATTTGTCTGTGCTCTCTTGTATACTTTTGAGTTTCCCTATGATCATTATTTGAAATTCCTTTACAGGCATTTCATAACACCCCCCCCCTTTTTTTGTCATCTGTTACTGGAGACTTATTGTATTCCTTTGGGGATGTCATGTATTCTTGCTTTTTCATGTTTCTTGTGTCTATACATTGATACCTGCACATCTAATGAAGTAGTTTGTTTTCCTAATTTTATGGAGTAGATTACATAGAAATAATTTTTCTATATGTGGGTCCCAGAGTGTCTGTCGGATATGTAGTGTTTACTTTGACTTTAGTGGACTTGGTAGCATAGTCTCTGACATTTCTTTAGTTGGAATCCTCTTCACAATGTCTGCAAATATCTCAATAGCCTAGACTGTGGGAGTTTCTGCTAATATTGTCTCCGTTTTGCTGGGTCAAAGGCTCTGGATGGTTGTTGGGCCATGTATGTGCAGGTGCACAGGGCCAATGAGCTGTTTGATCATCTCTTACAATGTCTGCAAATATCTCAATAGCCTAGACTGTGGGAGTTTCTGCTAATATTGTCTCCGTTTTGCTGGGTCAAAGGCTCCGGATGGTTGTTGGGCCATGTATGTGCAGGTGCACAGGGCCAATGAGCTGTTTGATCATCTCTCTGAGGTGAGGAGTCATCACCTGAATGATTATCAGGCCAGGTGTTGGCATGCAGCTCAGAGGTTGTCTCTCATAGGGGGTGTTGTGCTCCCTGACCAGATTTTGGGCTTGAAACAGATGTACCTGGGAGCAGAGTGGTATGGTCAAATGGCTCTGTGAAGGCCTGTCAAAGAAGTGGATACCACTGCCTGGACAAGAGCTGGCATGCACAAGCACAACAAGGCCAGGTGGCTCTGTGGAGGCCTGCCAGACAAGGTGAAGCCACTGCCCAATCTTCTCTCTAGCAGGGAGTATGTGTGCACAGGTGCAACAGGGCCTGGCAGCTCTGTAGAGGGCCACTAGATAAGCTGTTGAGCCTGGAGCAAGTCTGCAAGGGTGCAGCAAGGCCTGGCAGCTCAGTAGAAGTCTGCTGTGGGGAGGCAAAGCCATTCTCCATTCACTGTCAGCCAGGGAACAGGTGTATACTAGTGCAGCAGGGTCTGGTAACTCTGTGGAGGGTCACCACGGGGAGGTGGAGCTACTGCTGGACTGGCTGTTGGGCCTGCACATACACCTGTGGACTCAGTGGGTCAGTGGGTTGTGTAAGGCAGATGTAAATGAGTGTGGATCACTGCTTATTGATGGCTTCCCTGCTGAGCAAATCTGCCTTGGGGGGAGAGGGTGCTATGTGTGATAAGATGCTCAGATCTCATCTCTCTGGCCCAAGCTCCAGGAAACTAGGGTCATGGTCCTGCTGGTGCCCATGTGAACATGGTAGAATGAATGTGAGATCTCAGGATGGAGAGAGTGAATTTCCACCAGGTCCTAGGTTGTTTCAGGATAGCACTGTTCTGTAGCCACTTAGGTCAGGAGGCTGGGGTTGCTCTACTTCAGCTTCTACTATAAGGCTAATGTAGTTGCACAACTACTTTCCAAAGTGGGTTCTGGGGCCTGAGATAATTGGGGGAGTCCCTTGTGCAGGGATTGCTGGCATTTGTGGTGGCAGTGGAAACAGCTGGGGTTTTTCCAGCTTACCTTCTCTCCACCTGACTACAAGTCAGTCCCTGTGGGAGAGAGTGAGAAAGCAGCAAGATGCCTTGCTCTGTTCTCCACAGTGTTATCCCAGTCTTCCATGCTCCACAAGGATTTTGTCACTCCCCTAGTGCTCTGTAGCATATTTGTTCAGTCATTATGGTCAAAATATACTTGTTTATTTGTTGTTTTGGTCCCTTTTTTTGGGGGGGCGGTGAACACCAGACAACTGTAGTTGACCTTCTTGCTCCACCCTCTCCTACTATTTTGATGTGAGCATTTATTGCTGTAAACATTCCTCTTAGTACTGCTTTTGTATTGTTCCATAGGTTTTGGTATGTTGTATGTCTATTTTCATTTGTTTCAAGGAATTTTTTATTTCCTTCTTGATTTCTTTGTTGACCCACCAGTCATTTAGAAGCATGTTGTTTAATTTCCAAGTGTTTGTACAGTTTCCAAACTTTTTTGTTATTGATATCTAATTTTATTCCATTAGTTCTGGAAAAATATTTGATATAATTACAATTTCTAAAAAATTGTTGAGATTTAATTTGGCCTAACCTGTAGTTTGTCCTAGAAAGTGTTCCATGAGCTGGTGAGAAGAATGTGTATTCCGCAGCTGATGGATGGAATGTTCTGTAGATGTCTGTTAAGTCCATTTCATCTATACTGCAGTTTAAATCCAATGTTTCTTGTTTATTTTCTGTCTAGATGATCTGTTCAATGCTGACAGTGGAGTGTTGAAGTCCCCAACTATAATTGTATTGGGATCTATCTCTTGCTTTAGCTCTCATAATATTTGCTTTAATTATCTGGATGCTCCAATGTAGGGTGCATATGTTTTTACAATTGTTTATAATTGCAATAACTTTCTTTGTCTCTTTTTAGTTTTTGGTTTAAATCCAATATAAATATAACTATTCCTGATAGGTTTTGGTTTCCATTTGCATGGAATATCTTCTTCCATTCCTTCTCTTTTAGTCTGTGTATCTTTACAAGTGAAATGAGTTTCTTGTAGGCAGCATACAGCTGAGCCTTGTTTGTTTGTTTTCTTTTTCCTTTATATGAGGAATTTAATCCACTTATATTCAAGGTCAGTATTGAAAGGGGTAGGCTTATTCCCGTCACTTTGTTGATTGTTTTATGGTTGTTTTGTATATGCTTTGTTCCTTTCTTCCTCTTTCATTGTTTTTCTTTGCAACTTGGTAGCATTTCAGTAGTAATAAGATATGAATTTTTTCTCCTTTTTATTTGCATATCTGTTCTACCAGCAAGTTTCATTCTCTTGTGTGTTTTCATGATAGTAGTTTTCATCCTTCCACTTCCAGATGTAGGACTGCCTTAAGGATTTCTTGTAGGGCCAGTCTAGTAGTGATGAATTCTTTGCTTTAGCTTGTCTGGGAAAGACTTTATTTCTCCATAGTTTGTGAAAGATAGTTTTGCTGGATATAGTATTATTCTTGGCTAGTGGGGAGGGGGTTGTTTGTTTTCTTTTAACAGTTTGAATATATCATCCCATTCTCTCTTGGCCTGTAGGGTTTAAGTCTAGTAGTGATGAATTCTTTGCTTTAGCTTGTCTAGGAAAGACTTTATTTCTCCATAGTTTGTGAAAGATAGTTTTGCTGGATATAGTATTATTCTTGGCTAGTGGGGAGGGGTTTGTTTGTTTTCTTTTAACAGTTTGAATATATCATCCCATTCTCTCTTGGCCTGTAGGGTTTCTGCTGAGAAATCTGCTGCTAGTCTGTTGGAGATTTCCTTATATATGACTTGACCCTTTTCCCCTGCTCTTTTTAGATTTGTCTTTGACTTTTGACAGTTTTATTACAATATGCCTTCTGAAGAATCCTTTTGGATTGAATATGTTTAAAGATCTTTGGAACTTTGGGGTCTGGATGTCCATATCTCTCCCAAGTCTTGGGAAGGTTTTTTATTTGAGGGGGGGGTGGTTAAAGATGGGGATCTTAACCCTTGGCTTGCTGTTGTCAGCACCATGCTCAGCCAGTGAGCAAACCAGCCATCCCTATATAGGGTCCGAACCCATGGCCTTGGGGTTATCAGCACCACACTCTCCTGAGTGAGCCACAGGCCAGCCCTAGACTTGGGAAGGTTTTACCCATTATTATTTCATTAAATAGGTTTTCTATGCCTTTTAAAATTTGCTTCTCCTTCTAGAATGGCTGTAATTTAGCTATTTATTCACTTAAAGTTGTCCCATGAATCTCGTGGGCTTTCTTCATTTCTTTTTATCCTCCACATCCCTACCACCCCACAGCCCCCCCTTTTTTTGTCTGACTGGGTTATTTCAAAAGACCTGTCTTCAAATTCAGAAATTCTTTCTTCTATTTGATCTAATCTGTTGTTAAAGCTCTTAGTTGTATATTTTATTTCATTCAATGAATTTTTCAGTTCTAAGATTTCCGTTTGATTATTTTTTTGTAATACCTATCTCTTTGATGAGTTTCTCATTCAGATCATGAACTGTTTTTCTAATTTTGTTGACTTGTCTATCTGTATTCTCTTGCATCTCACCAAGTTTCCTTAAGATTATTATTTTGAATTCCTTTTAAGGCATTTCACAGATTTCCTTTTCTTTGAAATCTGCTACTGGGAAGTTATTGTGTTCATTTTGGGGTGAGTTTTTTTTTTTTCCTGTTTACTGTATCCCTACATTGATGTCTGTGCATCTTGTGAAACAGTCGCTTCTTCTAATTTTATGGAGTAGCTTTTGTAGGAAGACTTTTACCTGTAGATGAATTCTGTTGTGTCACTTGGGTAGGGTACTTGACTTTGGTTCCAGGTGAGTGTCATAGTGTTGTTGCCATTTGATTTTTTTTTTTTTTTTTACCATATTCAATGTCAGAGTTATCTGCAAGTACCTCAGTGGCCTAGGCTGCAGGTGTTTGTGGATGCTGTGATGCAGCTTTGCTGGGGCAAGAAAATGGCATGAGCAAGAGAAAAAGAGTGCTACCCTTCTCACTCACTCTCCTTATAAAGCCATCAGAACTGCACCCATGACCACCCATTAAACTATCAAACCATTTACTCCATGAATGGATCAATCCATTCATGAGGGCATAGTCCTCAAGATCCAATCATCTCTTAAAGGCCCCACCTTCTACCACATTGGGGGTTAAGTTCCAACTTGAGCTTAGGGAGACATCCAAACCACAACAGGTTGAACCTTGGACCCCCTGGAGGGGTGCTTGGGCATTTGGGAGCTGTTCTGCTGGAGTGAGCAGGGTCATTGGGGCTGCAGGTTGGTCCTGTGGCCTCTGGAAGTGGTGCTGGGGCACTCAACAGCTCCTTCATTGGAGTAGGCAACCATGAATGGGGTATCCAGGGCCATAGGCAGGATCTCAGGGCCCTGGGAGAGGTGCTGGGGTGCTCAGCAACTTCTAAATTGAAGTGGGAGAACCTGGGTAGGATTACTAGGATTACAGGTAGGAACCTGGACCCTCAGAAGAAACACTGGGGTAATTGGCTGCTCCTTGAGTGGAATGTGCCAGGGTTGCCAGATTGGCATGCAGGACCTCAGCCACTGGGAGAATCACTGAAGCACTTGGTGGCTTCTCACTGGAGTGGGGATCCAGGGAAGGATCACTGGGGCCCTGGACCTTAGAGAAATGCTAGGGTGCTCTGTAACTCCTCAGCTGGAGTGGTTGACCCTGGGTGGGGGCTGTGGGTGGGAACTTGGACCTTCAGGAGAGGCATTGGGCTGTCTTGCAGCCCCTCAGCTGTTATGGGCAACCTTGCACAGGGTTTCGGGGGCTGCAGGCTGGAACTTGGGCTCCCAGGAGTGGCACCAGGGAGATCTGTGGCTTCTCAGCTGGAGTGGATGACCCTGGGTGGGGTGGCCAGGGCTGCAGGCAGGAACTTGGATGTCCTGGGAGAGGCATCAGGTGCTCAGCTGGAGTAGACTGAGCCACTGGCTGCAGCAGAGGGCCTTGGGTGGTAGGCTCTCAGACTCTGGAGAGCATGAACATCAGCTCCCTTTGTCTTGGGGTTGGCCTTCCCACTGTACTGGACCACCTGTTCCATGGGATGCAGGGCACTGTGTGGGTTTAGGTGCCAGGGTCACAACTGCACTGCTGGGTCCAGCTGGCGTTGCACTGCTGCAACTCTCTGGGTGGGTATGATGGGATGTCTATGGGGACATAGAAATGTGGAGATGGCTGTCAGGCAGACTGCATTCCAGGTGTTGGCTGTTATCCTAAAATGGCACCATGCTGTAGTAGAGTGGGTGCCAGAGGATGGGGGATTCAGTGTGTATTCCCTCTCTAGAATAATGCAGTCACGTGGGTTCCAGGCAGTTCCATATACTGGGCTCATGGTCTAAAAGGGCTGTTTGGCTCTCTTGTAGCTAGGATTGCAAGCATCAGTGGTGGAAGTATAGACTGCTAGGGATCTCCTCCTTACCTTTCCCTGCAGTAAGGAGCCTGTTCTGGCTCTGAGCTGACCCTCGTCAGCACACTTCCCTTCCCTTTTGAGTGCTGCCATCATGAGTCTCTGAGTCTCAGGAGGTCTTCACTTCTTTGCTGAATTCTAGGGTTTTCTCCTACACTTTATTTGAAGTGCGGTTATCTATTGTTTGGGGCTTTCTTTGGGCAGAGGTGAGAGCCGGATTCCTTAGTCAACCATCATGGGTCCTTCCTCTGCTCATTATCACTTAAAAGAAAAATTTCTTCCCGATTTCCTATACTCTTTGTAATCAGACTCCACATCCAGGAATTTAAAGATACCAGAGAAAGGTATCCATTTAAAATTGTTAACATAGAAAACACATTAGAGAAAAATATCTCCAAATATGTTGTTTATTCAGGAGTAGAAAATAGGATTACAATCCAAAATGCATACCACAGCAAGCCACAAATGCATTCAGTGAGGGGAGGGTAAGAGAAAGCTTTTATTGGGAAAAGGGAGAAGTTCATATAAGCTACGTGGAAACAGTTAATTGGTTTTGGAGGCTCAAAGTCAGATTTATCATCAGTTCATTGGTTGAGATACCATTGCTGAGCAAGATTCTTTTCAGAGCATCTTATCTGAATTACTGCAGTTCTAAAGAATGTCTGTAAACTCTGTCACAGAAACATGTGCATATGGGCAAAGCAGGAGATGTGGGAAGGATGTGAAAGACATAAAGGAATGTCTGATGAGTTTTTAGAAGGTCTTTGGAAACAGTTCTTAGACAAGCATGAATCCCCTTTCCTTTGTTCCTTTCCTGGCCCCATTTTTTTTTTTTTTTTTTTTTT